>NW_007247053.1:0-32057 GCF_000164805.1 Carlito syrichta | reverse complement strand
CTGCCCTGGCGGCAGCAGCTGCAGCAGCGGCAACTGCTCGCCTCCCGGCCCCAGCTCGGATTACTCCCCCCTCCTCCTCCAGCATCTCGGCCAGACAGGGCAAACCTTGTTCAAGTTTGCAGCAAGTACTTTCTCGGTGCGCAAAACTGGGCGTCTGGAAACGCTTGGAGACCTTCGTCTTCACCGCCGAGCGGAAAGAAGAGTGCCTTACCGTGTTCTTTGGGGAACGCTGCTTGGACTCGAACTGCGCTTTTTGGAACAGATTTTGTGTCTTGGCTGAAGCTGGGTGAAGACCTGGGGGCGGGAAAAGGTTGCGCTGTGAATCTCAAGATCCTGGGACCTGGGTAAGAGTTGGGCAAACTCAACTCTGGCGGCCGCTGGACCTTGGCGGGACGCTGGGAAGGCTTCTTACTGATGGTGGGTGGGTGGGGTGGGGTCGGGCGGAGGGGGACGCACATTCCCTTAGCCAGAATATCAGGGTGCAGCGTGAAAATTGGCGAGAGAAGGGCTCCATCTGGGTTGTTTATATGTGACTCAAGGGTGTAACTGTTGTTGTTTGCATTTGGTTTTGTTACTTGGGGTTATGTAGGAAATTCTGGGAGTATTTTTGTTGGGAAGACACCCCCAGTATGCATATTATTTTGCATGCTTTCTGCCCTTTTATTGCCTTGCGTGTGTTTGTTGACGAGTGACATAGCTGGATGTAGGAAGACAGAGGAGGATCAGACTGAGATTGAAACACAGCAGGCCCTTTCTTCCAGGCCAGCTTAACTTCTCTGGGATCTTGCCTTGTTTTGTAAACTTTTCTTTCTCTGGTACTTAATATTCAGATTGTGTAGACAATTCACTGGGCTTGCAAGATGCTCTTCATGCGTTCTCAGCGTTCTCTAAGAGTGTCAGGGTCACAGGCTGGGTGACTTAGAGCAGAGGTCCTTGTCGGAATACTTGGCTCCTTGGGGGGAATGCTGAAAGGGACAGTTCTTCAAGCCACAGTGACTTATTTAAGAAAGATTTATCCATGTTGGTCGTTTTTCTTTTAAAGTCCTTTGATCTAGGATTTTTACCCCTGGAGTAGGGAATATTTTGTCCTTATTTTTCTCTCTGGAAGTATTTTCCTCAATAACAATACTGAGTAAATGAACTGTGGTCATATCTTGGCTGCTTCTTTAGAAAATATCCTCATGTGAGGACCCAAATTTTTTAGGGGGAAGTCAAAGTTTGGGATTTTTATTAACTCAAATTAGCCATTATTATTGTTCTTAGACAGTGAGAACCATGCTGTGCCAGGGCAGAAGAGGGTGACATTTTTTCTTGGTTCTTCTTGCCTGACTCTTTTATATCCTGGGCAGCACTTTGTGCAATGTCTTCCCAAATCAAAATGCTTCATTCCTTATGGATGAAAAGACTGGGGTCGAATTACATTATCCAGAAACGTCCTTTCCTGATATGAGTGCTCCAAGAGGTCAACTTGCAGGGTACCTTTTATTTTGCCCCCAAGAGGTCAAAGAGTTCAGTTAGTAAGCGCTAGGACCCGGTGACCTGGGTTCAACTCTCAACTCTGCCACTTTTCGGTTGTGTGATTTTGGCAAGTTACTTAACCTCTCTACCCACATCTGTAAAATCAAAATGATCATAATAATGCTTATGCCAGAGGGTTGTTGAAAGGATTAAATGAGTTAATACGTGTGACGTGCTAACCAGCTTGATGCATAGTAGGTACGTATGAGCTACTATTATCATTATATAGCTAGCATTAACTATTGTTGTATCCATATAATGTAGTTTCTAGCTGAAAGTGTTAGTTATTGTTTCTATTTGAATGGGCTTTGAAGGCTGTGTCCATCTGTGGGATTCACTATCAACTTTTGCCAAACTTAGCTCAGACATGATTTATATTGCTTTATAGTTGGGGTGCTTTTTGTGGGAAAGAAAGTGCATAAGGCAGGGTTGGGAACTGTAGAAGGTGGGTCCATGGATGTGCACCAAAGGGTGCTTGGGCCAGGCTAGGAGGTGGGAAATCTACACTCAGTTCACAACCTACACTTCCTTAAAAATGCTTTGCAGTCATATACTTCCTTTAACCCAATTTTTAGAGGTCACTTATTCATTCAAATAAGCATTTATTGAACATCTATTACATTTCAAGCTCTGTTCTAGGTTTTATATTATTTAATTTCTTTGGCTTCATTTTTAAGGTGGATATTTGTATTTGCTTTATGACCTTCCCTCCTCCCATTTCAAGCATGTTGGCTCTTCATGTGATACTAGTCTCTATAAATTAAATTCCAAATACTTTTTTAGGTACAGTGATTTCAGTACTCATTAAGATGTACATAAGAACACATAAGGTGGATATGTTGTTGAGGAATTGAACAAAGTATTCACTGTGACCTCGATCAGATCACTTCTCCATTTAGGCATTGGTTTCATCATGTATACATTTGGGAGGTGGGGAAAAGGGGGAATAATCTCCAGAATTCCTTCTGGCTCTAAAATCTTTAACTTAGCTGCCTTACTTCATTGGTGGCTGTTTTTGAGCCCCCTTTTTTTCTTTTAAAGTTTGTTTGGGGTATATAAACTATGTTACTTCCTTCTTTGCCTTTTAAAGTGAGCAACGGCACTGATGATTAATAAAAAGGGGAAAACATTTAGCTTTGCTTATATTTCATCACCTATTCTCAGACTTTGGTGTACACCAGAAACATGGAGAGTTTATTAAAAATATTTGACTGAACTATGAGAATTGCTGTATGCAAAATGACAATTTCATATGGTTCAGACCAGTGTAAATCCTAGCCCCCTCTGCCTTAATTCAGAATCAGTACATTTTGGGTGAAGTGTAAAAAGATCTGCATTTTTTGCAAGTTCCCCAGGTAATTCCAATGCAAAGCCAAGTCACATGCTCACTTAGCAGTAGTGGATTTACCTTTGTAAATTGTCTGCTGGGTCCAATAGCACATTTCTAAGACACAAATCTGATCATGTTATTCTCTTGTTTAAAAGTCTTAGGCAGTCCAGATGGTGAACGTCAGTATCACCTGGGGGAGCTGTTGAAAATACAGATTCCAGGGTTCCACCCCAGATTGTAAGGGCCAGAAATCTGCATTTTGAGTAGATTTCCAAGTGAATCTGGTAGAATGTGACCTCAGGTCACATTTGGAGAAACACTGGCTTATAGCATAAAGGCTCACCTCCTTAACATGGTCACAAGACCACCTTTGCAGCATCTTCTCAGGGTTGTTTCTCAGCTTTCCTTATCTGCAGTCTTCTAGACCCCATTGATCTTGATTGTGTTACCGTTCCAGGAATACGTTGTGCTCTTTCATTCCTCCATGACCTAGCTGTGTATTCTGTTCCCCCTGCTGGACATGTCTTTCACCTTCTTTTCTGCATAACCAACTATTTACCACCCTTTCACCTTCCAAGATATAATTCAGATCCCTTTGAAGACTTTCCCTTTGAAGTTTTTCTTAATTCTCTCATAAACTTAGCAGTATTTCATGGGAGTCCCCATTCTACTTTGTGAATAGTTTTAATGTAGCATCTATTGCATTATAAATGTTTATCCTTAACAGATTGGTGATTATCATTCCTTATTGTAACCACTTATACAAGTAGCTATATGATAAATGCCTAAGGAATGTGGAAGAAGAGCAAATGAATGAATAAAAGTTGTCATCTTCTTAGCACACAAAGTGTTTGGGACAGCCACTGTACATATTGAGGATGGTAGAGAAGCCTGTTGAGATTTTCCAATTTGACTAGACACAGTCTACAAAGTTAATAACCTGGAGTGGAAAAAGGATATGATAGAATGTCCTAAGAGGACTTATGAAAGACCAGATGCCCAGAATGAATGTTAAGTGTTGAACATTATGGCAGGCAGTGTGAGGAAGAGCTGAGCTTACTCTTTAGGATGGTTTTGGTTTGGTTTTTGGAATGATTGTCAGAATACCGGAATGGAAGTGCCAATGCCAACAAAAATATCCAAATTTGCTCTGTGCTTTCCAGTTTATAAAACACTTCTTCATCTGTTTTTGTATTTGATCAGTAACATGGTGACTGGTTCAATACTCTCTTTACTACTTTCCTGAAAGAACACATTCCTAAATAAGTCTGAACATTGTGTAAAAGCCTACATGTTATAAGGGTTTTCTGACTCTGGAGAGTTAAATATATTATACAACCTCTAATTTTACCTTACTATTTAGACACAGTCCTCAGTGTATTCTCCTTTCTGTTGTTTTGCTTTCTTTAAACTTTCCATAATTTTGATTATTTTCGCCTTATCTAAATAACTGACTTGTTCAAATTCAACAAATATCTGATTCAGGCTAAAGATTTTCCATTTTTGGCAAGTCTAATAACTTTGTCTTAATTATATTAAGTTTATAAGACAAATACTTCTCATAATTACCACTAGGCTCTAAATTTTCCCGTTCACGTTTTGTAATAATGAAAAAATGCAATGACATTTGAATGAGGGAACGAATAATTTTCAGGGTAATACTAAGATGGTGATGTTGCAGAAATGGAACTATTGGCTCATAGGAAGCTGCACCATAAAATAAACAACAAAAAAGGACGATTCATTGACTTGTGTCTGAGTGTTCAATGACATAGGGCCAGAAGACAACAGTATCAATAAATGTAGTACAGACAGACATCCAGATTGTTGGACTTCAAATAGAACAATATTAAGGACTGCCTATAGTTGCAGTTTCTCAAGAGCGTGCACTCAGTATTTAGTTTTAAAAATTAGCTTCCTTTAAAAAATTAGCTTTGTTTTAAAAATTCATTGGGTTCTGTTAATTTGTCTTCTTTTTCCAGTTCTGTTTTCAAAATGAACTTTTTCGATCTCAGTGCAGGCCTGCATTATTTTCTCCCTAGACTTTTGCAAGTCTTTTTTTTTTTTTTTTTTGGTCTATCAGCAGGTATGGAAATTTAATTTTTTTTTTTCATCTGGCTTTTAAAAATATTAAATATGTGGGGTACCATTCAGGGTTAGGTATACAGTGTTTATTATGCAGGTACCCTTGTTGATGAGATTGGCCTTCTAACCCCATCCCCCCAACTTGGCAGCAACTTGGATGGACTTAGAGGCTATAATACTGAGTGATCGATCACAGATCAAGTCTTTTAACTGGTCTCTTAATTTCTTTATTCTATTATTCATTCATTCTCTCTACCTGAATTTCCCAAGATTTTGTATTTATCTCTTGCCTCTCTTTACCATTTAAGATTATTTTTCATTTATCATTCAAGTTCTCTTTAAACATAGCTATTGCAAAATGATTTTTCATACTATGAGAGAAAAAAGAAGATATGAACCAATGTTATTTTACTGTACAGAGCTTTATTTGTAAAACTGCAAGCAAGTCGTCCTGTGGATGTTATTTGATCATGCATACTCTGTGCCATTAGTCAGTCTGGAAAGTGTGAATGTGATAATATATCCTGTTATTATCGCTGTTCATTTCTAGTGATTTCCTCTCTTGTTTCATTTCTAGTGATTTATATTCCTAGATAAAGAAACTATGTAAAGCATTTTAACCACCCCAATTTCCTACTCAGAGGGCAATAAATTTTACTCTTCCTTGCTTCTAAGACAAAGAAAACAGTATTTCAGTGTGGAAAGCCTCATCTTGATAGGCACATGTGCAGGATATTAGCATCTGTTAAAATCATCTTATCTTTGGGAGCAAGGAGGCTCATCCTAGAGGATGACTAAGCACCTTGTCATTATTAAGATCTTGTCTGACCCAAATGTGTTGCACAGATTGGCTAGTTCTCAATGCAGCCACAGGTGGTGGTTTCTATGATGGATCTTTTGACTACCTTCTGGAAAAAAAATTTGTCCTTTTATAAAAATAATTTTTAATGGCAACTTGAAAACCAAAACACACCACTTTAACTTGTTCCTAACAGAATGAAATAGAGCTATGAGGTCTTTGTTTTGGGCCCAGAAGACTAATCATACAATCAAACAAAAAATTTTAAAGACCCACCTCACAGACATCTCTCAAGGGTTACTTTTATTTTGGATGAGGAATTGATGAAAATATATGACTTGGTTCTTTCAAGAAATCATTGGTTTGAGTTTTATTTTTTGCTCCATCAGGTATTTTATTGGCTGTGTAGGACATAGGAATAAGTACTACGTATAATTACCTAGAAGTTTTTGCCTTCAGAGAAATCTAGATTAAAAAATAATGCAACTAACTGAGGAGGGTGTAGTAAAGTCAAGTGGGCAGTTCTGAGAGTTGTTCTGAGAGCTTCCTCTACACAGCAGGCTTTGTGTGCTCACTGGAACTTTCCTGGTAGTGTGGGTCCTTGAAGGGGAGAAGATTTGAATGGACGGGGCATCCTAGGTGGAGCAATGGGTTTCACAATCATATGGTGATGGGAATTTGCAAGACACCTTCAAGCAGTACTGACTAACCCATTCCACAGAAGTGGTGAGTTAACATTTGAGAAGCATTTTATGATAGCCAGTTATGGGGCTACAAGAGTCGATTCTGCCCAACCCCCATAGCACTATGTGCGCTAAAGGAACCCTTCACATCACACTGCTATTATTTTGTTACGTAAACCAGATGTGGTTTGGGGCACCCTACTGAGATTCAAGTACAAATTTTATGGGAAGGTGTGTAATGAGAAAACTGTAGTTCCTTTCAACCCTGAGGGATTCTTGGGGGTAGAGACGACGGGGATAGGGCTCATGTTTCTTCCAGTGTCATCTAAATCGGAGTTCATATTTTCCCTTAAGTTTGAAGATTACCTTGTCACAGTGCTATACTGTCTCTTTTAGCATGAAGTCATACACCCAACCATGGATTTCTCACTTTGTAAAATGCCACCAAACATCTGGCTTGAGGAGTGGAATTTTAAGGTTTGGGACTATGGAAAGAGTTAAAACTTAAAACTAAGTATTAAGCATGCTTGTTTTTTAACAGCCCATCCTACCACTGGCACTTCCTCACCATCCATCCTTTTCTGAAGGCCACTGCTTCCACCAGGCGACCTCTGCACTGTCCTCTGCTCTTCTAGCACTCCCTGTCTCTTTTTCATTGATGACCCAGTGCCCAATTCCTATTACCTTCTGAATAGCTATTAGCATTTTAAAAATGTCCCTGTCACCTTTCCCACATTCCTTGGTACCTTCATCTTTCTCACCTGTCTTTTTCCAGGTGTTTTTCCCTCCCACATTAAGATTTGATAGCCACAGTATATAATATTTGCCCTTTCAATATCTTCCCTACCTCCAGTTGGTCCCTTGAACAGATGTGCAAAGCCAGGCCATTCGTGAAGTTAGAAATGCTTGAGGCACATTTAGCCTGTGTTCTTAAAATTTGAAGTCATGCCGGGCTCGGTGGCTCAGCCTGTAATCCCGCGCCTTTGGGAGGCAGAGGTGAGTGGATTGCCTGAGCTCACGAGTTCGAGACCCGCCTGGGTAGCGAGACCTCATCTCTACAATAAATCAAAAAATCAGCCGGGCGTGGTAGCGCATGCCTGTAATTCCGGCTACTTGGAAGGCTGAGGCGGAAGGATCGCCGGAGCCCAGCAGGTTGAGGCTGCGGTGGTCGGGAGCGGCCACTGCACTCCAGTCTGGGATGTGTATTTTTAACAAGATGTCCTTGTGCAGGTGGCCCATGGAAGCATGATTATCTTTGTTAGGATTATAGTGTCCCACTCAAAAGGCTTTTTTTTTTTTAATGTTTTAAAAATTTTAGTGACTTGGTCAGAGGGGTTCACAGAGGATAGTTGGTCTGTGAGAACCCGTGCCTCTCCTCTCTACTTGAAGGGACAATGGCTGTAACACAACGCTGTTCATGTGACAGCCGGAGAAAGGGGCCCATTGTTCAGGGTTGGCTGATGCTCCATTCCGCTCTGGCCAGCCGTCCAACTGAGCTTGGTAGCCCCAAGGAAACAGACACACTTGAATCTGAGAGACAAAGAAAAGAGGTCAAGGCCTTCACAGTGAAACTACTTGCAGCAATGTGTCAGAGGTAGGATTTGGGAAGGAAAAAGTAATTCTGCAGAAACATCATTAATCTAGTGGGTGTGGAGCTGCGGACATGGCATTAGAGGAACACAAGTCTGTTAGAATGCCAGTGGATCTTTGGCCAAGAAGAACTGTTTTCTATTAGGTCACACTGAAGAACTGCTTTCTACTATGTCCCACTAACCTATCTGGTTACACGTTTTATTACTAATTACAAAAGAAAAATCTCCCTCAGTCTGTGATAGGCAGAGGCATACTAATCAATCTCTCTTCCCGCAACTTATTAAAGTCAAGTATCTGATCTGAAAGCCCACCTAATCAAAGCTTATGACTTCAGAGAATAATTCTGTGTTCCTGGGAGTGGTCACCAGTGTGTACATAATATGCTAATGATTCCCTTCCAAACTAGATTCAGATAACTGTTTTGAAGCTGAGGATGTTTTGAGTTTGAAATACAGTTAAATCCATTAGAAAGTTCTTGATATGTTCTTGGACAGTTTTGAGGCTGGGGACTCTTCAGATGCAATCTAGAGAACCCCTCACCCCCACCCCCAACTTCCACACTGGATTCCATCCCTAGAGGGAAAGGGTTGCAGACTCCTTATAAGGGTCTAATTCTGAGTTCAATCAACAATTGACTACATTCTTTGTGTCAGAAGAAGATTCAAATTCAAGGTCACAGCCTCTGCAAAGGTCTTAGACTTTTTACACAGGATTGTTCTTTTAGCTTGATTACTCCCTTTATGGAAAAGTATGTCATTCATTCAGCCTTTGCCTCTGGGTGTCTTTTAAAGGGATACTAAGTTCCCAGTTCCTGTGGATATTTGTAGGTGGTTTTTCTTCCCCCCCCCCTTTTTTTTAAAGTTAGGCACAAAATACAGACTGGAGTGAGACAGGATGGGGAAAACCTTTTCTAGATGTAATGGGTTTTGGAGAGCCCATTTACCCCAAGTGTTCAGACAGCTGGTGCTTATTGGCCAGTAGGAATCCTTTTGTCTCTGAGATAAGAGGTTTCTTGACTGGGAGTATTTGGCTTAATGAGGTTTGTATCCAGGAGAGGGCAATATATAATTTGCTTGAGGTCACTTAGACCTCCTTGTAATTAAGTCTGTTATTGTACCTTGATTATAGATTATCATTACAAATCCATTACAGAAGGAGAAGCAAGTGCATTGCAGAGAGGCAAGTGGCTTTATTTTCTTCATTATGTTTCCACTCCCTCCTCCCCTTACAGTTTGTTTAGACTTTACTAAATGGATATTTGGTTTTGCCAATGATATAGATTCCTTTGAAGTGGAGAAGGGGAAGGGGAGACTTTACAGGTGACAAAAGGATTGGGTTAAACACTCGTCTGATTAGTTCATTAATTTTCAATTCATTGCCATTAGGTCTATTCATTTGGCTCAGGTTGTGTGATTTAGAGGGACTTCCCACTCCATGCTTTGAGGGATGAGTACCACGCTATACTTGGGTTCTGCATAGGTGCAGCATTTATTGAAAAAATAGGAAGGTTATATGTTGCTTTTTGTTGTTGTATCCCAAGTAGCATATTTAATACTAAAAGCTTTTTTAGACATAAGATGTGTAATGGAACTTAATTTTGTGTCAGAATTAAAGTCCTGCCAAAGGAGGGCTTCTGGGATGCTGGCATTGTTATGTTTAATCTAGGTGCTGGCTGAATGAGTGTATTCAGTTTGTGAAAATTTATTGAGCTGTTCAACTTTGATCTGTGTTCTCTTTAGTGTGTATTTTATAATTCAATAAAAAGTTCAAAAATTAAAACCCCATGTTTAATGTAGAATGAATACTCTAGCAGTGATGGGAAACCGTGAACTCTCACAAGATTTGAATTCTGGTGTGACTGGGAGGGTCTAGAGCTTTATTTAAAGCTATTAATTCACCCTTTCATAACACTTTCATAACCACAGAACTCTGTTTCAGAAAGCAATAGACTAGCACCACCATAGGTGGTGGTTTTACTTTTCTAGGTTGCAAATCCAGTGCCCAAAAGATCAACAGTGTTGGCAGAATCCCATTCTTTAGAATCTAAAAAAAAGCACTCCTCCAAGCTGGCCCAGTAGCAAATCTCATTTTCTCTCTCCATCCTCCTCCCTTTCATTGTAATCTGTCAGGAAAAAAATCAGAAAAAGTCTGTGGATCATGAATGTTTTTCTGGATCCTTAGATGACATTTCTCCTAAAGTCTAATAGTGGAACGCTTTTTTTCCTCCTCCCATTTTTCTTACTGGGATGAAGTGATATGAGGTCAGGAGTCTTTGGCTCATCTCTCTCACTTATTTCCGCCGTCACATCCCAAAGCTCCAGAGTGAGCCACAGGAGCAGTCCCTGTAGAACCATGCTTCCCACACTGGAACATCCTGTTGTCTTTTATATCGATAGGACCCTTGGAATTCATTCATTACTGTATGAAATGTGACAATCTGGGCTGGCATCCCATCTCTACCCCTGACTTGGTGACTTTGGGCAGGCTACCTAAGCTCTCTAAGCCGCTTTTCATCACCTATGAAATGACAATAGTATGTACTACAAAGAGTGTTGCATTTAGCCTAGTGGTAGGCACACAGTAAACTCTCAATAAATATTAGTTACCAGTACTTAACACCAAACAATGTTAAAATAGGGAAGAATAATGAACACATCTAAGAATCAGGTCTACTTCCTATGAAAGAATCATCCAAGTGCTGAAATGAGATGCTATTAAAGTACAGATGTTGGAAAGTGTAGTCTCTGATACAAGACATAACACAAACTATAACAAAATTAAAAATATTCTGGGATACAAAACCAGTTAAATTTACTTATAAGCATAATTTTAAAAATAATTTTAGAGTTGTGAGGTACATGTGAGGATTTACTACCGAAGTAAATTGCGTGCAGGTGAGGTTTGGGCTTCTAGCAAGCCCTCTTTCCCCCTGGTAGTAGACCTGGTACCTAGTATGTGGTTGTGTGTCGCTTATCCTTTCTCCTTCCCTCCCTCCTTTAACAGTGTTCAGTGTCTGTTATTCCCACCTTTGTGCTTGTGTGTTCAGTGATCAAAGCCTGCTTATGAGTGAGAACATGCGGTATTTAATTTTTGTTTCTGTAATAGTTTACTAAGATTGATGGTCTCTAGCTGCATCTGTGTTGCTGGAAAGGACATGCTTTTTGTTCTTCTCTATGGCTGCATAGTATTTCATTGTGCATATGTACCACAGCATAAATGTCTTTTAATGAAGATAGTATTTTACTAAAAGAAAAGTTATTTATCTTACCTATGGAATTAGGATGAGGCTAGTAGTAAATGAATTTGTTTTACCTTAGTAAGATGTCAGCAGAGCCGGGCTCGGTGGCTCAGCCTGTAATCCCGCGCCTTTGGGAGGCTGAGATGAGTGGATTGCCTGAGCCCGCGGGTTCGAGACCCGCCTGGGCAGCGAGACCTCATCTCTAAAATAAAATCAAAAAATCAGCCGGGCATGGTAGCGCATGCCTGTAATTCTGGCTACTTGGAAGGCGGAGGCGGAAGGATCGCCGGAGCTCAGCAGGTCGAGGCTGCGGTGGCCGGGAGCGGCCACTGCACTCCAGTCTGGGCAACAGAGTGAGACTCCAACTCAAAAAAAAAAAAAAAAGATGTCAGCAGAATTGAACACAGGTGTTCAAACAAAATCTTAGGTACAAATGTTCATAGCAACATTATTCAAAAAAGCCAGAACTATTATTTTTGGTGGAAACAACACAAATGTGCATCAACTGATGGCTAGATTAAAAAATGTGATATTTTTACACAACAGAATTTTACTCAGCCACAGAAAGGAATGATATGATACATACTATAACATGGATGAACCTTGAAAACATGTTAAGTGAAATAAGCTAAGTACAAAAGACCGTATGTCCTATGATTCCATTTATATAAAATATCCAGAAGAAGCAAATCCAAAAAGGCAGAAAGTAGATTTATGGCTGCCAGAAGGAGACATGTGAAGTAACTGTTTGATGAATATAAGGTTTTCTTTAGGGGCGATGGAAATGTTCTAGAACTATATAGTGATGATGGTTGTATAACATAGTTCAAATGATTCATTTTAAATTATGTGAATTTTACTTCAGCTAAAACTTTCTTTTACATTTATTTATTTAATCAGTAGATGCTTACACTTAGGTGAGATGTATCTGCATAGATCAGTTGATTTTGGTCATTATGTGTCTGCTCTGAGGCAAACCTTTATTGCATGTTGGGGAAAATACCCCCCCCAAAAAAGACAAAATGCGATCTTCAGGACATTGCTAGTCTGTTTAGGAAAAAGGGAAGGATGAGGAAGTAGTTGATATATTCGAGTGACCCCATCTCAGAAAAGGAAGAGATCACCAGGTTTGGTTACCAGAGAAGGCTTCTTAGAAGTGATGGGACCTTGAAAGGTAATCAGAGAAGAGGGAGAGAATACACCAGTTGATAGAAATGTACTTGCCAGGGAGGAAGAGGATGACGGCAGGGACAAGCAGGGATGGCCAGAGTGTAGGGTTTGTATAATGGAATATCAAGGAATAATGTTGAAAGTATAGTTTGGAGCCACATAGGGAAATCTTAAAAGCTGTCTGCCAGTACTTAACTATGCAAGGCAGTAGATAGCAAAGGTTTATTATTGATGATAGGAATAAAATATGAAATAAAAATGAGGAAGACAATAAGGAGACTTGCAGTAATTTCACTAAATCTAACACAAGCCATTATTTAGTTTTTCAATAAGTATTTATCGAGCACTTATTATGTTCCATGCTATCTTCTATGCTAAGGATAGGGCAATACCTAAGATAAAAAGTTCCCTGCCCTCTTGGATTTGCATTCTAGTATACAACTCAAGGACTGACTGCTATGTCCAGTGGACAAATGCAATTTAAAAGTTAAGGCGTGTGTGTTATAATGTAGTGGGGTATGAGCTCTAGAACCAGATTTATTAGATTTGAATCCTGGCTTGCTCCATCATTTACTGGATGTGTGTCCTTGAACCAGTTACCCTATATTTCCGTTTCTTCATCATTTAAGTGGGGGATAATTAACTCTTTCATAGAGTTTTATGAGGTCTAATTGAGATGATAAATGAAAAGGACTTAAGAGAGTACCTGCATATAGAAAATGTTTGTATCTGATTTGTTAATTTCTACTCAAAGATTTCTCTAGGTCGCTTTCATTTTTCTTCGTTATTTTTGAGGCAGAGTCTTACTCTGTTGCCCAGGCTGGAGGACAGTAGCACAATCATGGCTCACTGCATCCTCCACCTCCTGGCTCAGGTGATCCTTCCACTTCAGCCTCTCAGGTAGCTGGGACTATAAGCATGCATTACCATACCCAGCTAATTTTTTTTTTTTTTTGGTAGAGACAAGGACTTGCCGTGTTGCCCAAACTGGTCTCAAACTTCTGAGCTCAAGTGATCCTCTTGCCTTGGCCTCCCAAAGTCATGAGCCACTGAGCCTGGCTGGTCACTTCTGATTTTAACTTAGTGAGTATATCCCAGAACCCTGGTGGGCTGTATGTCAGGTCTAAGCTCTCTTTAATATGCCATACTGTTTTGGATATTGGACTCGTTGAATTAATTAGCATGCAAACTCTGACTTTCTAATCCAGGTAAGCAGCAAAATGCCTCTCTCTACAAACCACAGTCCTGATTGTGGTTTTGGCAGAAACTTCCAAATATATGCAGAATCAAGAAGTCTTTGAAAACATTCTGGTCTAAGATGTTCTGCTCTTTCAGTATTAGGAGTCTTCTGATAAGGCATGTGGTTGATGACCAGACCTTAGCACATCCACTCTCTCTCTGGCAACAGCTAAATTTGAATTTAATTCCTTTTTGTTGCCTCATCATAGTTTCCACAGGCCACCTCAGTTCTCTGTACCTCTGTGTCCCTTTTCATGATTCAGGGTGAATAGCCAACTATCTCATCAGGAAGTATGTTCTTAGAGTATATTAAGAAGAAAGTATTGGAGCTTGTGGGAAGATACCGCAAACATTTTGATGACCCTTCAATCTCTAGCATAAATTGATTCTAGAATGTAAGCCTCTTGAACATATAAGATCGATGTCATTTTTCTTTTGACCCCTAAATGGTAAAGCATAGTGCTGTGGACTGAACTGTGTCCCTCCAAATCCATATGTTGAAGACTTCACCTCCAATATGACTGTATTTGGAGATAGAGCTTTTAGGAGTTAATAAAGGTGAGATAAAGTCAAAGGGTGGGGCCTGAATCTGATAGAGCTGATGTCCTTATAAGAAGAGGAAGAGAAACCAGAGTTCTTTCTCTGTATGTCATGACACAGCAAGAAGGTGGCTGTCTGCAAGCTATGAAGAGAGCACTCACCAGAAACCGAATTGACTGGGACTTTGACCTTGGACTTCTTGCTTCTAGAGTTGTGAGAAATAAATTTCCATTGTTTAAGCCACTTACCCTATGGTATTTTGTTATAGCAGCCTGAACAGACCAAGGCATATAGATGAAGATGTGAAAAAAAATTGTGGACCGAATTTCAAGATTATTCAGAATTGTGAGGACATAAGAATAATTCTAATACTCAGTTTGAGAGATAATCTTGACTTTATCTTCTATCATATACCAGTGAGGCCAAAAGCTTTGTTCATTGCTTGATTAAGACTTCTCAAAGATCCCATTTTTCCTCTAGTAGAGGTGCTAATGAGAGTGAAATTGTCAAAAACTAATGAGAACCACCGTCAGGAGGACATGAGGTAAGGGAAGAGCCTGGACAACTTATACTTTGTACTTGTAGTTTTTGAACAATTGACCTTGTGGCTATACTTTCATAGGATACATTCAGATTAAAAGTGGTAGAGTGTGAGAGGAGAGTAAGCACTGGAGACTGGCCAGTGAGGAAGCACTTCACTTGGGCCAGGAGAGAAGAGGTGGTACCTCACAGCCAGGAGAAGAGATCCTCTTTCCAGAAGGGATGACTGTGCCTGGGCCCAGTCAAGGATTCAGGTGCAGAGAGTTCTTCAGTATTGCTGAGCCAGATGGTCTACTTTTATTTTGGTGAAAGCCAACCTGAAGCAAAGACACTTTTCTTCTTCCATTAAAAAAAACAACAAAGCAAAACCAGAAACAAAAAAGCTTGTGATGTGGAGCTCTGCCAAGCTTGAACTAGAAAAAAAAATCCCTTGCCTTTTTTCCAAGGCAGTATGTAAATGATGCTTTGTAGTTTTGCTTGTGCAGTCCCTGGGGACTGTTCAGAGGGCCTCACTGCAGTCCATCACTGCTGCAGAATTTGATTTTCATGATTATGAACATTCTATAACGCTATCCCTCTAGGTCCAGTTGTCACCTCCCTGCACAATCATCTTTGGTTGAGGATATTATATTGTTTTGAAATCCAAAGATCTTCTAAAAATGATCACCTAAGTTAGCTTTTAGAATTTCAAGCATGTGTTTATGTGTGCCCTTCTCCCTTCTGTAGTTTTCCAGAGTTCATGTGTGGCAGGCAGAGACATTAACTCCCTTCATTCAAGAAGGATTTCTTACTGCTTAACCCAGAAGCGTTCAGCCTAGCTGGAGAATTTGGAAGAGCGCTTTCAGTTTTTGGCCAGGTTGTGTTGTTTGTAAAAATGGGGCCACGTAATTAGGGCCCCAATGGCGTGTGGATTCATTCACTGGCACATTAGGGAGACCACAGTGCTTTTATGGGTTAGTTGCTGACCGTGCCCTCTCTGTTTCCTTTGATGTAAATATGTCATTGCTAAGAAGGATGACAACTAAGTCCTGACAGGCAGGTTTTCAGAACAAAGAGACAGTGAGTAAAGAAAGAGCTGTGGAAGCCATGCAAGTTCTGTCACTGAGTTCTAAGAACCTGTCCTTTAAAACACAAGCAACTTCCCAAAATCTTTCTAGGAGTTGGATCTGGCACAACTAAAACCCCAGGTAGAGCAAAACCTTTTCAGTGTGTACTTGGCACCAACATGCAGCATCTCACAGAAATGAAGAGAGGACTGGACCTCACTGCTTGGCTCTGGCTGTTGTGCCTCAGAAGAAAGAACCATGTGTGGTGGCTGTACCAACCATTCATTTTGGCACGGCAGTTGTTGGCAACTGTGCGGCTAGGACAAACGAAGAGCTTGCGGTTGGTTAGCACCAGGCCCCAAATTCCTTGTTGAAGACTCGATGGGGAGCCCATATCTGGAGGAAAGAAGTCCAGGCTAAGCAAAGCTACTTAAGGAGAGATTTGCATTTAGAAGTTTCACTTCATTGAGTCAGTTCAAGTTTTATCCTAAATGGACTTTATGCTGAGTTGTGGGGGGCGGTGAAATCACCCAAGTTTGAGATTCCAGCATTACTCATGAGCCTAGCTGCCCACTTTTAGAATTGCATCCACTTGAGGTAATGTTTTTCAGTTTTATAATCCTGGTGCAAATGAAAAGCATTGATGGTGATGCAGATCTCAAGGCCAATGTCACTAATCCATTAAAACGTTTGTTTTGCTTTGCTTTGGCATGGACATAAATGAAACAAATAAACAAAAGTGCTTCCAGAGCGAAGAGAACATACTCTCCCACGAGAGCTCTATTAGATAACCCAGAATAGTCGAAAAAGCACTGGCTCTGGATCCTCAAGATCTGCCTTAAGTTCTAGCTCTGCCATATTGTTTGATCTTAGGCACCTAAGAAAATTCTTCTGTGCCTCAGTTTCTTTATAAAATGAAGAGGTTAAAAAAAAAAAAGACCCTTCCCAATCCTGTGAACCTTTTTTCTTATGGTGAAAAAATATATAATTAGAATTGGCCACCTAGACTCTTTTTAGATGATCCCAGTTTTGTTGGCAACATCCAAAGTGTCATAATCAGGAGCCAGTCGAACATATGCCTTCTTCTCTCCATCGGGCCTAATCAGGGTATTGACCTTGACAACATCAATGTCATAGAGCTTCCTCACAGCCTGTTTTATCTGGTGCTCGGTGACTTTAACATCCATGGTGAACACAAGTGTGTTGCTGTCTTCTATTTTCTTCATGGCAGACTCAGTGGTCAGGGGAAACTTGATGATGGCAGGGTGGTCAAGTTTGTTTCTCCTGGGGGTGCTCTTCCAAGGATATTTGAGCTGCCTCCAGAGCTGCAGAATCTTGGGCCTCTGGAAAGTGGGCAATGTGTAGATTTTCTTTTTTTTGTGGCTGTGGATGCCTTTCAGCACGGCCTTCTTGGCCTTTGCTTTGGCTTCAGCTTTAGAAGGGGGAGGGGCGGGGCAGGGGCAGGGGCAGGAGCAGGACAAGTGTTAGGAGCTTCCTTCTTGACCTCTGGCACCATCTTGTGAAAAGGGGTCCCTGTGAACTTGATTAGGGAGCCTCTAGGCTGTCAGGATGCAGTCGAGTAAGCAGGTGGGAACCAGGTGGGTGAGGGCTCATCACTGGCGGCACCCACACAGCAGGGCCCCGGCTTCACCTAGGCTGGCCGTCTGGCCTGGTCAAGGAGATGGCCACCAGATGGAAGAGGTACAACTGTGTGACTTAAAGAGATCACTCTTTCTGCTCCCTTCTAGGTCCTGGAGAAGCTGAGTATGAGTTCTAGGGCAGCTATTTTCCTGGGGCCTCTTGGTCTGTGTTGGCTCATGGTGCGGACACAGCCTAAAGGGGTCCAAAACATGTCTGTCGAGTATCACTTTAGCTCTGTCTCAAAATTTTGCTACCTTCGGAACAAATCCAAGCCTTCTATCCATTATGGGTACATTCTCTTTTCTTTTGTAGAGACAGAATCTCACTTTGTCACCCTGGCTAGAGTGCAGTGGCACTGTCATAGCTCATGATAACCTCCGATTTCTAGGCTTAAGCAATCTTCCCTCACCTCAGCCTTCTGAATAGCCAGGACTATAGGTGTGCACCACCATGCATGGTTAATTTTTAAAATTTTTTTGTAGAAATGGGTCTCATCATGCTGCCCAGGCTGATCTCAAGCTCCTGGGCTCGAGCAATCCTTCTGCCTCAGTCTCTCAAAGTGCTGGGATTACAGGCACGAACCACCGCTCTGACCCATAATGGATACATTTCTTCCACTCCAGCATGACAGATCTTTGGGAAAATGTGTAAAAGTGAATTGTAGTCTCTTTTTCTCTTTTTTGCCAAATTTATACACAAACTTAAAAAAAATTGTCAGCTTTAAAAATTTTTTTTAAATTCTGATATCTACTTTTATTCTTCAATAGACCATGATGGTGCAAGAAACTTGGTTCTGGAGTGTGGTGTGTAAAGCCCAGTCTTGCCCCATGGGGTGACTGAGCCCCGGGACTCTCTAATCCATGCCACATGCGGTGACCTGAGCAGACCTTGCAGGAAAACAGAAGTCTTGCTGTCCCCTCATGGAGCAGTTGCTCACAGTCCCTTGTACAGCTGTGGCCTGCTTTGTTGGAAAGTACAGCGTGACTTGATCTTTTAAGCTCTTTTCTCCCTATAGGTATTATAAATAACAACTGGTGGGTGTACCTGCCAAAAGGGCTTGAGACCTATACTCAAAAAGCATTGTTTTGTGTAATTTTAACTTCATTAGCAATTATAGAAGAGGGGGGGAAAAAAAAAGAAACCCGAAAGCAAAGCTACTTTGTTGTGACCCAGAAAATCCAAACTGGGGAAAGAAGAATTGAAATGGAGAAAGACAAGCTCTTTTCAAAACCCCAGATTCCTTAGAACTTGTCTAAGAAAGTAAGGAGCATAAACAGGTCTAGTTCCCCAAGACATTCCAAGTTCAGCAATCAAACCAAAGTTTGAATTCAGGTAAGCAGTAGTTGAGAGCTGGCATTCTGACCTCACACAGTGGCTTCAAAATGTTTGACACCCTTTTGGTTTCCGTTTGTTTAAAGTTAAGAGAAAGTTAAATTGCTCTATTTTGGCTTCTGTATTTGGGTTCCGGAGGGATTGCCATCTGTTTTAGAGCTCTCTAGGAAAACAGAGAGGTGACATTCTGGGACACCAACCCAAGGAAGAAGGAATGATGAGACCAGGCCAACACAGGATCACACTGTTGTTATTACCCCTTCTTCCACTCTCAAGTTCTAGCAACTGAATTGCCAGTCCATCTGTGGTACTTGTGATCCATGGAAGAACTCATGAGCGACTGTCTAAATCATGCAGACAGGAAATGAGTGAAAAGCAAACAAGGAGTTTCCACCTTTTGGGCAAACATCTGTTACCCAAACTGGCTGGCTTTTTTTTTTTTGGTGGTAAAATACACATACCATAAAGTTCACCATTTAAAAGTGTACGGGTCTGTGGCATTTTAAGTACATTCACATTGTTGTGCAGCCATCCATCACGATCATCCATCTCCAGAACTTTTTCATGATCTCAAATTGAAACTTTGTACCTATTAATAGCAGCTCCCCATTTTCCTCTCACCCTGAGCCCTGGCAACCACCATTCATTCTACTCTCTGTTTTTTGGAGGGTTTTTTTGAGTCGGGGATCTCACTCTATCACCCAGACTGGAGTGCAGTGGCATGTTTGCAATTCACCACAGCCTCCAATTCCTGGACTCAAGCAATCCTCCAGCTCCAGCCTATAGGTGTGTGCCATCATGCCTGGCTAATTTTTTTTTTTTTTGGTAGAGATAAGGTTTCACTATGTTGCCTAGACTGGTCTCAAAATCCTGGGCTCAAGCAATCTTCTTGCTTTGGCCTCCCAAATTGCTGGGATAACAAGTGTCAGTCACCACATCCAGCCCTTTCTGTTGTTATGAAGTTGACTACTCTAGATACTTCATATAAGTGAAATCATACAGTATTTGTTCTTTTGTGATTGGCTTATTTGATTTAGTATAATAATGTCTTCAAGTCTCATCCATTGTAGTGTGTAGCATGTGCTGAATAATATTTCAGTGTATGTATATACCATATTTTGTTTATCCATTTGTTTGTTAATAGACATTTGTGTTGTTTCCACCTTTTGAGTATTGTGAATAACACTGCTATGAACACTGATGTACAAATATCTGTTTCACTTTTTTTTGGATATATGCTTAAAAGTAGAATGGCTGCATCATATGGTAATTCTATAGTTTTGAGGAACTGCTGTATTGTTCCCCACAGGAGCTGCTCCATTTAATATTTCTTCCAGCAGTGCACAAGAGTTTCAGTTTCTTTTGCTTTTTATTGTTTCTGGGATGGATTATAATGACCATCCTAACTGAAGTGAAGTGGTCTCTTACTGTGGTTTTGATTTTAATTTCTCTAATGATTAGTGATAGTGAATATCTTTTCATGTACATATTGGCCATCAGTATGTCTTCTTTTATAAAATGTCTATGCAAGTTTTTTGCCCATTTAACAAAATTTTTATTTTTAATATGTGGGGAACAATTCAGGGTTAGGTATACAAATGTTCATTATGCAGGTACCCTTGTTGATGAGGTGTGCTCCTCCCTCCCCTGGCAGATTCGCACTACTGCCAATCCTGTCCCTGCCCTCCCCAGGCAGTTCCTACTACTGCCAATCCCTTTCTTACAGTATTATGATAGTTGTTCAAGGCCTGCTTAGGAGTGAGAACATGTGATATTTGGTTCTTTGTTTCTGTGACAGATCACTCAATATTATAGCCTCTGAGTCTGACCAAGTTGCTGCGAAGTTCATAATTTTGTCCTTCTTTGTGGCTGCATAATATTCCATCATGTATATGTACCACATTTTTTAAATCCAGTTCTCTTTTGGTGGGCAGCAGTGTTGGTTTCATGTTTTTGCTATTATAAATAAACATGCATGTGCAGGTATCTTTTTCATAGAGCGATTTAAGTTCCTCTGGGTATATACCCATCCTTGCCATGTTAAAATTAGATTTGTCTGTTTTATTGTTGTTGAGTTGTAGGAGTTTTAAAAAAATATCCTGAATATCATCCTTTATCACATATATGATTCACAAATATTTCCTCCCATTCTGCGGGTTGCCTTTTCACTGTTGATAGTGTCCTTGTGCACAAGTTTTAAATTTCGATGAAATCTAGTTTATCTGATTTTTCTTTTATCGTTTGTGCTTTTGGAGTTATATCCAAGAATCATTGCCAAATTGCTTTTAGATATTTTTAAAAGATAGTTCTTTTCTCTGTAATACCACAGAAACCATTACTTGTAGAAATTTATATCTGAAGGGATTTTTCTTTGAGATGGCTCTTTTTTACTAGTTTGGAGAGGCACCTTTATATTATTTTGGAATTGATTGATTTCACTTTCACCATGCTCTACCATTCTCCTCTCAAGGGAAATACAAAGGTTTATTTATAGGTAAAGAGAAAAGAGAGTGAGGGAAAGGCTTAGTCTGAAAATAACCTCAATCATTTATATTATAGGGTCTGAGGAAAAGGCAGATTTCAGAAAGTCTGGGGAGTATGAGTGAGTCCTTTAGCCATCATGACTTGCAAGAAGTATATGACACCAAGCTGGATGGCCATTTGTCTGAGAAGGTTGAGATCTACTTTCCAAAGCACCCCACCCCACAAATTTTTTTCCTCATGCTGGAAAGATTATTGAAAAGTGGGCAGGTCCTCAGGGCGAACCTCCAGGTAATCTCAGTCTCCCAGCACCCAAGAAAAGAATATTCAAAATCTAAAACTTCCCCAAGTATATCGACAGTGACTTTTATAAATGTTCATTCATTTTTAGAAAATACAGTATATTACTTTTCTCTTTTATTAAGTGTTAGTAAAACCCTTCTAATAGAAAATCCTTTCGCTCCTTGCCAGTTTGTCTTGCTTTACTCAATATTGTTTCTGGGTTATAGTCTGTGCACACAATGACTGTTAATAGTAGCTACACATCCAAAACACTATGGATATTGCTTGTTATAAAAAAGCATCTGGGGAGGACATCGTAAATTTATACAATCTCATCTTGAAAAGCAAATTAAATATAGAGACTGCCTTAAGGACATACTTTTTTACACTCGATGGTTTCAGAAGAATGTATTTAAAGAGTATATATGCTTTAGTTTTTTCTCATTACTTATGTCACAGCTGTGAACTTCTGCGCCACGGGGCTGCTGTTTGCTTTAGACATCCCGGGTTGAGTTAGGTGAGTATTTGAGCATTTTCCTACCCAGCGTGTGTCCAGATGTGAGGTTGTTTTCTGTGGCTTTTATACTTGTACATCTGGTCTGAAAAGTGGTTTTGTGTGCCAATAATTGTCCTTGTGCTGCTGGCTGCACAGTTAACTTGCCTTAGGGATACAGAGAGCTGTGGGTGTCTGGATTTTGCAGTTTTAGAAAGTTGAGTGATGGCATACTTTATAAAGGTGACCCTTTTCAAAGGAACTGCAGTTTAATTAGTGGATTCCCCCACTTGGCTAGTAACAGACTTGAAGGAATCAATGAACTCTTTTACTGAGGACAAGGAAGGGAGGCAATAAATTTCTCGAAAATATGCACGTTACAGAACGCAATGTTAAATTTCTGAAATCTCATTTGGTGTGGGTCTTCATCAATAATTGTCTTTGCTCACTGGTCTCAAGGCATCTAAGGGATTATGTATCCAGAGAAGCAAGCTTCTTGGCGTTGCATGCACTTTTAAGGTCATCATTACTTTGGGATCTGGGAAATGCTTTTCATCTGCAGCATCTTATCACAATGGCTAATTTAAAAATATATGTATTCATACATTTATAGAGATGAGGGCTTGCTATGTTGCCCAGGCTGGTCTCAAACTCCTGGGCTCAAGCAATCAATCACCTAGGCCTCCCAAAGTGCTGGTATCACAGGTGTGAGCCACCACACCTGGCCCATAACTCCTAATTTAAATGTTTACAAGTAGGCATTGTAACAAAACCATAACTCGACCCTCCCCTCCCCCAGCCTCACCTTGCTCCTTCCTCTCTCTCTCACTGTGCCCTCTTATCATAGGCTTCAGGGAAGTATGGTCAGGCCTGAAGAGGGGAGAGCAGACAGGGAGGGACAGAAGTCAAAGCAAGCAGCCCAGGCCTTACTTCTATCTTAACTGGCACAAGGAAAAAGTGCCTTTAGCAGGCACAGGGGCTGTGGGCACCAGGCTTTGCTTGTTTGCCATGGAAATCCTGGTTGTAACAGAGACTGATGCCATTCAGGCAGTGAGCAGGAAGCTGCTTTTATGGGCAGGCTTTTTGGCACCGTGTCCGACATACACTCCAGTCAATCACGCTAAAGTGCCTAATAACAGATGTGGTAATTAAGCCTGAAGAACTGTCTCTGTTTTTTCATTTTTATTTCAGAGAATAACAAAGTGCCTCATTAAACCTCCAATCACACTGATTTTTGAATTGGGCATACTGACGTCGTCAAAAATGACATCTCTGTAAGGGCTTTCTTCTGAAGTCCTTATCAGCCAAGGATGCTGCCAGGATAAAGTTGCATCCTTTTGTCTAGGGCAGTTATGTTCTTTCTGATTGTTCTTTGCTCTCCAGTACCAAACTATATGCAGATTCTTGGGGCACAACCAGATTCCTATAAGTACCTTGGATACAAATAAACAGTTTTTGCTTTCATGTGCTTGTGTGAATATAAAATGTTCCCTGACTCTCTTAGGATCAGTTACACTGCTTATAGCAAGAAATTATCGCTTTCAATCTTATAAAGGTTTCAGATAACCTGAAACCATGGTAAATTACCATATTTTAATAAGATAAATTATCTTGGAAAAAATTTAATTACATCTAAAAAGGTCTGTCTTTGATTGTGGCAGTTTCTAAGGCAAATGTCTTCATTAACGTTGTTTTTCTTTCTTTTTAAATGATGAACATGAGTCTGGCTCATCATTAAAGGAAATTAATCTAAGAATTTAATGACTTGGGACAGGTAGAAAAAGTATATGTCCTCAATAGTAAGAGCACATGGCTTAAAACTTTCTCTTCAGGTCTTATTGGATTGTTAAGACTGGTTCTATGTGACTGTAGGCACTAGGGAAAGACAGTATGATTATCTTTCTTATGTGGTTCTACATGGATCTATTGAACAGTGTAGATTTGGAAGCCACATTTATGTCATGAAGATGATTTTGTTTGTGTGTTACTAATCCAGTGTAGCCATAGATCGATTTGTAAAATTATGGATTCAAAACCTTGTTCCCAAATGCATCTATTTTGAGTTTTCAGGATATTTCAAGAGAATTTCCAGTTGACTAGATTCCTAAATTTATCTCTCTTAACTTGACCCATGAAGCAGATGACTCATAGAGCAGAATGAAGATTTAATTATAATTTCAATTCTTGTATTAATAAAGCATAAACTTAGCCAGCTCATCTGATTAGCCTGAAAAAATGATTTGTGTGTATTTAATATTTGTACTCAAATGCATGCATGCAAATAAAGACAATACTAACTTCAATGGCACTTCTTATCTGTCTAGTCATCTGAAACCTAATTTTACAATTCACTTCTTACCACCTTTATCCATTTAGACATTTTCCTCTATTGATGTCAAACGTGTTCCTTGTTAAACATAAAATCAGCAGTGTACAGATTCAGATTTTACCATATTAACATCTGTCTTAAGACAGCTTCCTTATACACCTTGTATCTAAAAGTGAGACCTCCTAGATGCAGCTGGGAAGCTCTATGTTTCAGGTGAAGATACCGCCATCAGTTGCTGGCAAAGTAAAGCTTTTCTTCAATAAGATTGAGAATAATGTCCTTATATTTTTCCTAAGAACGGCAAGCTCTTCTGTGATGATACAGCTCATGTTTTATTTCCAGTTCGATTGTTGGGGAAGATATTTCTGTAAGTTCAGGGAGATTCCTTGAGGATGAAGTGGAAACTTGGCAGACCAAGAGGGACCCTGAGCTGAAGTGCCACCTCCTGGTGGAATAGATCACTTCGGGGGATGTTTCTCAAGGTTACCCTGGCTCCCAGCTGAGGCATCTGCTTCCTCCAGTTATGGATGGCTCCCAGTCTGTTATTTGTCTCTCACCTTACCCCGCTGATATCATATCAGTTGTCTGGAGCTCACAGAATACCATTCCCTGACTGTTCTTAAGTGACCATAGCTCCTACTTTTGATCTTGCTCAGTTAGCAACTGTTTATTGAGCATCTGTTATATTCTTGCAGATGGGAAGAGAAGTAGAAATGAGGAAGAAGTTAAATGGAAGACAAGACAAAGCCATGGACTCTGCTTTCAAGAATCTTGCAGTCTAGTTGAGGAGATTGGTTATGTCAAAAAGACATAACCAAAAAGACAACATACACATATCAGATGAAGGCTGTTGGTTTCATTAGAGATTTCCATGCATTTTCTAGTGAAAAGACCAGAGGATGTTTTTACTTATGTCCTGAACACACTACTAACTAGATATGGAGTGATAAAATACATTATTGCAAAGAAAGAAATAAGTTGACAGGAAGCTTATGTAATGGTTTGAATTTCAAACAATTAGGACGGCTTACATGTTGCCCCAAGGGAATTATAGGAATGAATCATAGACTCTTTCAAATTAGCAGGGCAGGAAAAATATATTCCAGACAGGAAACTATTTCTCTCCTCCATAGATTCTTCAACTGAGATATTCTTCATGTGTAGTTTAAATCCATTAGATTTTATTTTTCCTGTTTAAATTGAATGATTAGGAAGTTTAAAATCTTGAACAAATGATAGTAATATAGTTTATGGGGATGACTTCTTAATAAAAAAATGAAAATGAATGTATATATTATAATGGGGTCAAATTAGTCTTGAATGCTTTTGGCAACTGTCATTTCCAATATTTGTAATAAAGTGAAGATATTTTTATTAGAGATTTTGAAATTTTAAAAAACCCAGTATGAGTTGAAGAAGAAATTTATAACAAAGGCAAAAAAATAAATGACATTTGTAAGGATAAGAATGGAAGAAAGAGAGGAGATTAAGGAAAATGTCAGAGGCTGCAAACCTGTGGCCTAGAACGTTAGTTTAAATACCTTTAGCTTCCCTGGTTCAAATTGCCCTTAAAAAGTTACCAGAACCCACTTAAAAGTAAAGGTGGTTTTCCCTATGAAAACTGCAATGATTTTGATATTAATATTATAATCTTAAAATTTACTTATTTTTAATATTATGTTTGGTATGCATTTATGCCCACTGGAACATAAAGGAAATTCTTGCCCTGTTTAGGTAATGTATAAACACTTATATATATTTGGGGCCCATTAAAATATTCTTTTACTTGTAGACATAAAGTGACCTTCATCAAAGATCATCATAGACCTTAATTACTTCTTTAAAATATATGAATCTTTTTTCTTTCTGTCTATATGTCAAGCACATCTTTTGAATCATTTTGTAACAACATGTTTTCCTTTTCTAAACTGTGCTTAGATAACGCTTCATGAACATGCTGAAGCAGGGCAGTCCTTAAATTGGTGTAGACCGTAACAATCTGCTAGTTCTGGAGTGTTCCAGACATTGCTTTTCTGTTGACGTTCACTGAAATGCATCTCTCTACCAGTCCACATGGGCAGTCCCCTGGAATTGCACTTTTCAGTAATGGAGATGCAACACTTCGAAGGAGTTCTTAGCCCAGAAGAAGGCTGCCATGCTGAGTTTGGTGTCATTGTTCCTTTGCCCCTACCTCCTCATCTTGACTTTGTTACTTCTCGCTGGCTTCTATTGCCTGACTCCCAAATCCTCCTGGATGCTCCCTTTGCTGCTCATGAATGTATGTGTCCTATCAGTTTAAAATGATGGAGCCACATTAAGTAGTAAGGGCCTCACCTTGCCCACAGCTGAGTTGAATACTTGGTCCACAAGAATCATGACCAAACCCAGTCATGTTTGAGCAGGGCCACTTTTTGAGACTAAAGGAATGCCAATGAGAAGAAAGTCTTAAACTTTTAAATGAATGTCAGAATGATGAACTATTAATTAAACCCTTGCAAGTGTCCATAGGTTTTCTTCAGAGACTATATAAATTTTTTCTCCAATTGAAGCAAATACTTCTCAAGCAAAACTTGCATTGTTTTTTATACATTTATAATCACTAGTATTGTAGTCCTTTCGTTTTAACTCTGGGATTTTCCACAGTAGTTGTATAGCTTAGTAATTAAATGGGATGACCTTGACTTTTTATTTCTTCCTTTTTTATATTGGGAAAAATGATTTCAAGATCCAGGACAACTGATTTGTGTATTCTGAGCTGTGTTTTCTGAGCCATTCATTCATTCATTCATTACTTCATTCAGTTAAGGATGCCAAG
The DNA here is from genome assembly GCF_000164805.1 of Carlito syrichta. Classification (NCBI taxonomy): domain Eukaryota; kingdom Metazoa; phylum Chordata; class Mammalia; order Primates; family Tarsiidae; genus Carlito; species Carlito syrichta. Next base: position 4,903 of record NW_007247053.1, on the reverse strand, counting down.
AACATGTAGAGATGAACAGTGTACTATTCTGGCATTAAGGAGTTCACCTGCTCATGGAGAGATTAGCAAGAAAATGGTGGATAAATTAGTGTTTGTTACTACTCTGACAAGAAGCACATCATCTATTCCCAGTGTGTTTCACGGTGTTTCAGGAGCAAAGAAAGATGCCAAGGTCAGCTGGGGAGCTCTTCTAAGAGGAAATGTATTTGATTCTTAAAGAATAAGTGAGAATTTAGTTGACTAGAGAGTTAAGTACATTTCTAGAAGGAACAGCATGGGCAAAATCAAAGAAGTGAAAACCTGTTATATCCTGGGAAATTTAAGTACCTGAGAATTGTTCAAGTGATAAAAATATGTGAGTGTTTGCTGAGCGATGAGGCTTGACTCAGGTATTTTGTGTTTTGCCTCAAAGGAAAGCTCCTGAAAGTGTAAAGTTGGGGAGTGTGGTGTTCTGATTTGTGTTTTTGAAGCACTGTTGGCAGTGTGGAGGATGAATTGGAAGTTGATGGGTAAAAAGGATAAATTGATCAAACTAAAAGATGGGTCAAAATTAGTATTTCTAGGCATTGGTTTAGAAACTACCAGTAAAGGGACCAGTAAATGGAATTGGTGTCTTATAAAAAAGACCCCTGAGAGCTACTTGCCCCTTCCACCAAGTGAGGACGCAATGAGAAGACGTCATCTGTGAACCAGGGAGCAGGCCCTCACCCTACACCAAATCTGCCAATGCCTTGATTTGGGACTTCCAGCTTCTAGAACTGTGAGAAACAAATTTCTGCTGTTTTCAAGGCACCCAGTTTATGGGTTTTTGTTAGTTTGTTTTTTGTCATGGCAGCCTGAGCTGACTAAAACTCCTACCTTATCTATATAGTAAAAAGTCAAACTAAGCGATTAAAAACTTGATGACATTTTCAGGAATGTCCAACCAAAAAAAAGTGATTTCCTCATTCCCGATAGAAGTTTTTACTAAAATATAAAAGGGCTGAGCAGTTTAAAATGATGAGATCTTACTTAAATAGGTATAGTTGGCATTACTGGATAAAAAGGAAATTTGAAAGAATTTTGAAAAGCAGGTGAAATTGTGAAATAATATATTTTTTAAAAAGTTGTAAAATCCCCAAAGGGTACCTGGTCCTAAACCAGGGGAAGTGAGGACCAATTGGAGGCCCGGATTTCACCTGCATGTAGACTATTTATGTACCTAACCCTGATGTGTACCCCACGTCTCTATAATAAAATAAAGTAAAAAAAAAAGAAAGAAAAATTATAAAATAATCTTAGAATATACAAAACTTTAAATACATGAAGTAAGAGATGAAAATTCTCCAACAATTTTGCTGTTAGAAAATTGACTTAAGCAGAAAAATAAGTTAATGAAAAACATTGCCAACAAGCAGATCAAGCATAATTGGCTGAGAATGAGGGGGGAAAAATGAAAATGTCAATAAACCTATAAAAGTTCTAAAATGATGTCCAATTTCAAACAAACAAATTTAAAGTCTTCTTTCAGAACTTTTAAAAAATAAAAAAAGAGAAGTATTTTTAATGTACATAAGAATGTACAACTGCCTTATGGCATATATAAATTACTAATTCCTGAAAAACTTGTAACTTGAAATATACATTTTTCAATAGACTTTTATTTGTTCAATCCATCAGTTCCAAATCTTGTCCCAAACCTTTTTTTTTCTTTGAACTAGTTTTTCTTTGCTTAAATTCTTTGTTTGGGTTCACTGACTTGACTCATCTCCATGCTTTTGGTACTTCAGATTCATTCATTCATTCATTCATTCGCTCTCCTTTCTCTCAGGTGCTATTCTAGGTACCAAGGATACAGCAGAGAACCACAAAAGCATCATTACTGAGGAAATTGGAAGATTCAGCTTACCTTCCATCAGGTCCTTTGTGGGGCTGTTAAAATTTCTATCATGCCTGTGTCTAATCTTTGATACATAGATTGAGTAGACATAATTCGCTGTGAACTCTTCCTCCTAGGAGTGATAAGGACCATTCACAAGTTGGCTTATTAAAGTCTATGGCCAACTAATCATTTTTTTAGTGGTAAACTTTTATAAGCACCCTATGGCCAATTATTTCTATATTTGTACTCTCTTAAGAGCGGCATCAGTTGCAGGAAAAAAGTAATTGCATCTTTATTATCTTTGTGTGTAGCAATTCATATTATTGGGCAAGAAAAAATGATAAGATCTTGAATTTTGGCCCAATATTAACCTAAGGAGAAGCTATTTAGAAAATAGCTTTGTGACCTTGGGCATACACTTAATTTATCTGAACCATAGCAGCAGCATCTGTAAAATTAGAGTATTGGACCAGTTTCGTGCTAAAGGCTATTGTTTACACAGAAGTCGAAGGATCTTAGGTATTCTGGAGGTTTATAAGAAAAGTGAAGAGAAAATATGACTCTCATTACAAGTGTGCTTGCCATTAAAGCTGCTTTTCCTGGCTGATGTTTCTGAAAGGTAAATAAAATAGAGCATGAGGGAGCACATGACCTGCCAGTGATCGGTTTGATGCTGAACCAGGCTAGAATTTTCCTTCCTCGCTGTACCTGCCTGCCCCCATGGCACCCAGATCCTGGATTTCACTAAAAATGACAGGGAAGAACAAATCAGGAGACACAGGAGAATCAGAAGAATTACGGATAATGTAAACAAAGGAAGTAGTGTGGTGAATGGCTCTTAATTTTCTGTTAATATGGGATTGTTCTCCAACTATTAGTCAGGGTCAGACAGGGTCATTTCTTGAATGAAAGATCAGTCTCGATACCACAGGAAGTGGTATTGCTAATTCAGCTTGTGGTACTTTATCTAGCCAAACAGAGCCCTATTTTAAGAGTCATAAAGTTGGGTTTGGGGTTGTGGCTGCTTGTATTTGCATATATATACGATTGGCGAGGAAGCGGAGGTGGGTGGGGAGGCTGCCCAAGCATTTGTCCTGAATATGCTGACCAAATGCAGCTTTGAATAATTCCGTTCTTTCACCTATTTACACTTTCTCAGCAGTTTCTGCATATTTGCCTCAAATCTTCAAAGCTTTTGAGCATGTGGACTTAAAACCATGAGGATAAAAGTGTTCAGATTCTTTTGTGGCCATACTTTCTGCAAGAGATACCTGTGGTCACTCCACATCCCTCTCTGGATTAGTGGTTCCAATCGGAGTTTGTTGCAGAAAATGGCAGTTGAGTCACAGTCACTGATTCTTTGAAACATCTGCACAGTATAAATGTGGAAATATCTTTTGTACTTTCTAATTCACATTTTCAGTTTTGCCAGGAAGTAGTTTAGTCACTTGAAAATCTAATTTTCAATGAATTTGTATTTCAAGAAACATTTATTGCTATGATATGTGATGGAGTGTTATTTTAGAAAGGCTATGACTTTTACCTGACAGAGAAGTGATTTGAATTTGACTAAGAGTCAAAAGATCTTAAATCTGGGTTCTAGTTTTGGACCACCAGCAGATGAGCTCAATTATCATGGTTAAATTATCTTAACTTGAGCCTTCAATGATTTCATTCATAAAATAAAAGGATTTTGACTGGACCCATGAAGGCCTTTAACGTCTGCTCTGCTATTTCTTAGCACAAGAGCTCTGTGGTACCAGGACATATGTGGTGTTCCGAAAATTCTAGGGTGCCAAATAAATGTTAAAAACCTAAGTTAGATGGGTGCATTGACTCATGCCTATAATCTCAGCTACTCAAGAGGCTGAGGCAGGAGGATGGCTTGAGGCCAGGAGTTCAAGACTGCCTGGGCAACATAGTGAGACCTCATCTTTCAAACTAAGTAAACAAATAAGTAAAATGAGCTAATTGTGGCCACCTGTAGTCCTAGTTACTTGGGAGGCTGAGGCAGGAGGATCACTTGAGCTCAGGAGTTTGAAGATGCAGTGAGCTATGATCATGCCACTGTACTTGCAGCCTGGGCAACAGAGTGAGACCCTATTTTTTTTAAAAAAGGAAAGAAATAAAGGGAAGGAAGGAAGGAAGGAAGGAAGTAAAAACTTAAATTATATTCCCTGTTAGAGGAATGTTGTATGTGTGTAGGCTCATGCTTGCTTTAATAGAATCTGGATAGATTCAGTTGATAAGAAAATTTTCAAAAATCTTGGTTTCATAGAAATTATTTTCCTCACAAAGTCTTTGTTCTTGTGTGGAATTTTCTACCCAAAGAAATGACCTTTGAGGAAAAGAAGACTTAATTGGATTGCTCAGTTGTGCTCTAATAGTGAGTGTTGCAATAATTGAAGGCTAGTCTAATGACCCAGAGCTAGGAGAGCAGGTGACGTGTAGGTTCCCCATGTCATGCCAGTGATCAGGAGCAGAATACCTGTTGTTATTCTTCCTACATTAGCCACATGCACCATTGAAAAGGATCTTCCCAAGAAAGGGACCATGCACACACTTAGGCTTATCATTGTTCCTGTCCTCCCCACACACCATGTTCAAGAAAAGACCTAACATTCTGATTACTGTTGGGTAAACTGCTGTATGTCAGAGAATTATATTTATGTCTCTTTCTCCTTATTATAGTTTGATTTGGTTTTTTTTTTTTAAGGAAATTGCCTTTTTTGTCATTTATTCTGTTGCAATTGGATTTTTTCCTGCTTTTATTGTAAGTGAATTTTTCAAACCTGAAATGTTTCAACTACTTTAATTAGTATTTTGATTGAAAGAAAAAAAAAACTGTAAGTATACCTTTCTTCTAGGGTTGATAAATTTCCATTTTTCTAGTTCATTTTTCTCAAATTCATTTAATCTTGGATAACCTGTGGTCTCATGAGGTGTTTGGATTTTTACCTTGAGTAAATATTCTTTTTTCATTTTTATTTTAAAGATGTGGGGTACAATTCAGGGTTAGATATACAAATGTTCATTATGCAG
>NW_007247052.1:115074-116405 GCF_000164805.1 Carlito syrichta | reverse complement strand
TCCTCCTTTCTTTGTATTCCGTTCGCCTGAAAGTTTGTTCCCATCCTCTTACTTGAGTCTGTGGGTGTCCTTTCTAGTGAGTGAGTCTCTTGAAGCCCATAGATTGTTGCCTGATGATATTTTATCCATTTTGCCATTCTATGTCTTTTCAGTGGTGCATTTAGTCCATTCACATTTAGGCTAATAATTGAAATGCAAGAGTTGATCCCTGTCATAAGGTTCTTACAGAGTTGATCCTGTTTATTTGTTGTCTTTCTTTGGGTTTTGGAGTTGGTTCATGTGTGTTTTTAATCTTTTGCCTGTACTCTTGTGAAGAATGCTGTTGTTCTTTTTTCTTTTTCTTCTGTGTTCAGTACTTTCTTAAGTGTTTCTTGTAGAGGTGGTCTGGTGGTAGCATAGGTTCTTAGGGATTGGATGTCTGGAAAAGATTTCAATTCTCCCTCACTAATGAAGCTTAGTTTGGCTGGGTAGGTTATTCTTGGTTGAAAGTGTTTCTCTTTTAGACCTTTGAAGATAGGGTTCCAGGCTCTTCTGGCCTGAAGGGCTTCTGTGGATAAATCTGCTGCTATTCTAATTGGTTTTCCCTGGTAGGTAGTCTGGCCTTTTTCTCTTGCTGCCTTTAGGATTTTTCCTTTCATAACTACTTTGTTTAGGCAAATTATTATGTGCCTGGGAATTGGTCTTCTTGTTTGTTGTCTTACAGGGGTTCTCCGAATCTCGTGTTTGAATTTTTTCATCCTTAATGAGATGAGGGAAGTTTTCTTGAATGATTTCATGAAATGTTTGTTCCAGCGTGGCTTCTGTTTCTCTTTCTGCCTCAGGAAGCCCAATTATTCTTAGGCTTGGTCTCTTGAAGTGACATTCATCTCTTGCAGGTTTTGTTCTGTCTTTTTGAGGTTCTTTTCTATGCTTTTGACAGTTTGGGTTAGTTCTGTGTTTTGGTCTTCGAGCTCTGAGATTCTTTCTTCGGCTTGGCTGATTCTGCTTTCCATGCTTATTAGTCTGTTGTTCATTTCCATCACGGTATTCTTTACTGCTGTCATTTCTGACAACAGCTCCTTCCTATTTTCTTCTTGTCTCTCCTCAATTTTTTAAATTCTCTCCATCAATGTCTTGATGTCTGGGTTTGTTGCATGTAACCAGTCATTCTGGGGACTCTTCATTGTCTGTGTTCCAGAATCTGTTTTCTCAGTATCTGATTTCCCAGGGGTCTGTGTAGGACCTATATTCTTCTTTTGGTTTTTCTTCATTTGTGTGGTTTTTTCCCCCCTCTCTACTTTTTCCTTCCCTCCCACGTCACCATCTTCTTTAATTCTGTTATTCAGGGAAAA
>NW_007247052.1:71202-115054 GCF_000164805.1 Carlito syrichta | reverse complement strand
CAATTCTGAAGTTGCACTGTAAGTTGGAGGTGGTCCTTTTTGCAGTTTGAGATGTATATAAGGGGAGAGCTGTGATTCAAAATCGTGTGCAGGTCATGGTATTCGCTGACAGTTGTGTGGATAATGTGGAACCCACTTCTCACTGCCCTGGAATCTGTCCATGCAGTGGGGCTGTAGGTTTACTCCCTGAAATAAAATGTGGTTAGCAGAGGGGAGAGAATGGAGCAGACAGTGGGTTGAAGAGGGGAGTGGAGAGATAGAGGAGTAAAGGGGGAAACAAACGAGTGTGCCAACAAATAGAGAGTGAGGCCTATACTGAAACAGATAAAAACAATAGACCACAGCTACAGTCGAACCAACTCTCATACAAACAAAAATAAAACATATAGTGATGCTAACATACAAGCTAACCAACCACCTTGTTAGTGTGCTGTTCCTCTATACAAAGATATGGTTTACAGAGAGAAGAAAAGAGAAGAAAAGGAAAAGGAAAAAAGGAAAAAGGGAACGATACAGTAGGAATAGAATTAAGTCATTAAACTGATAGAATCAATGAAGCACACTCTGAGACCTTTCGTTTAAGTCCAGTGTCCTTTCAGGTCTGATTTCTAGTTTTCTTTTCAAGTTGGTAAGTTAGTTTGCAGTTAGAGTCAATTGCCCCTGATCTGCTGTGAAGGACAGTTCAGATTAACCTTCCTTGAGCAGTTTGGTCTATGTCTTTATCAAGCTTGTTTCTCCCGTTTCGGTGTTGTTACCTTGAATCGCCAGCAGGTGGTGCTATCTCATCTGCTCGCCCCAGAGGGGGTGGGGCCGGCCAGGAACAAGATGGCTGCCTGCCTCGAGCAGGCAACAGGAGCCCCACGCCGGCCGGGCGGGCAGGACAGTCTCGGACGCAGGATAGGTGGCAGCCATCCCAGCAGATCTTCCCTGAAGCGGTTCGTTGTGGATCTCCTCGGGCCGCGTGGTGCGATATGCTACCCCTCCCAGAGGCCGCAGCGGTGGTGGCGACGGCAGCGGCGGTGGAGGGAGGGGCGGCAGCGGCGGCGGGACCATTTGGAATGCAGTCAAAACTGTCCAGTCATTCAGATAGCAGCGGCTGAGCTCTGTCTGTAGAGCAGGCTGCGATGCTGGGGTCCCCAGCCCCCCCGGGGCGAGAGTCAGAGACCCACTGCAGATCTCCCTTGCAGAGGGCTTCAGACGCGGCTTGCCCTGTCGCCATCTTGCCGCGTCCCCCCAGTTCTTCTTTCCATTGTATTTCTAACACTTAGCATGCATGGTATTTGGCACATAGTATGTGCTCAATACACATTTCTTTAATATGTGAAATACCTACGTAGTTAAAGAAGAGAACCAAAGTGAATGAGCATGGAAGAAAAAAAAGAGAGATAATGTAATAGCAAGACCAAATGTGCCTGTTAATAAAGGCCCATGATATAACTTTAGCTATTAAGAAAGACTCAGATTAGATGAAATACGAAACCTATCTCATACACTTGATGTTTAGAAACGCACTAGAACAAAATTACTAAAAGAGTTGGAAGTTAATGGATAGTCAAAAACAAGATACCAGGCAAATATAAACAAAAAAGTAATCATTGTTAGAAAAAGTTGAATTCGAATCAATAAACATCAGTTGAGAAAAAAGAAAGATACTTTGTAAAATAAAAAATATAGTTTCTAATATAAAGAGAATTACAGGCTTGGCGCTATGGATCACACCTGAAATCCCAGCACTTTGGGAGACCAAGGGAGGAGGATTGCTTGAAACCAGGAGCTTGAGGTTGCAGTGAGCCTTGGCCATGCCACTGTATTCCAGTCTGGGTGACACAACAAGATACTGTCTCTTTAAAAAAATGAAAAACTACAAATCATTATTTTTTAATGATGAAGCATTGAAGTATGTGGAGTGAAAACTATACAGGGTGAGAAAGAGACAGTAATGGAACTACTTTAAACATTAGCAGTAATGGGAAACTTGAAAACATTTTTCAGTTTTGCCACACCAAGAGAGATGAAAAGATAAGATAAAGGCCAGGTACAGTGGCTCATGCCTATAATCTCAACACTTTGGGAGGCCAAGGCAGGAGGATCATTTGAACTCAGGAGTTGATGACCAGTCTAGGTAACATAGCAAGACCTTGTCTCTACAAAAAAAAAAAAATCAAAAAATTAGCCAGGCATGGTGGCAATGTGATTGTAGTCCCAGCTACTTGGGAGACTGAGGCAGAAGGATTATTTGAGCCCAGGAGGTCAAGGCGCAGTGGGCCATGATTGTTTCACTACTACACTCCAGCCTGGGTGACAGAGTGAGACTCTGAATTAAAAAAAAAAAAAAAAGAATTTAATAAAATAATAGCAAAATAGACTAGGTGCAGTGGCTCACACCTGTAATACCCGCACCTTGGGAGGCTGAGCCTGGCGGTTTACTGGAGCCCATGAGTTCCAGACTAGCTAGGACAACATAGCAAAACCTCATCTCTACAAAAAAAAAATTTTTTTAATTAGCTGGGCTGGGCCTATAGTCACTCACGCCTATAATCCCAGCACTTTGGGAAGCCAAGGTGAGAGGATTGCTTGAGCTCACAGGTTCGAGACCAGCCTGTGCAACTTGGTGAGACCTCAACTCTACAATAAATCAAAGAATTAGCCAGCCAGGCATGGTGGCATGTGCCTATAGTTCCAGCTACTTGGAAGGCCAAGGCAGAAGGATCCGCCTGAGCTCAGCAGGCCAAGCCTGCAGTGGCCAAGAATGTGCTACTGCTCTCCAACCTGGGCGACAGAGTGAGACTCCCAACTCAAAAAAGAAAACAAAACCCCCCAAAACAAAATAAAATTAGTTGGGCATGGTGGGACATTCCTGTAGTCCCAGTTACACAGGATGCTGAAGTGGAAGGATTGCCTGAGCCCAATAGGTGGAGGCTGCAGTGAGCTGTGATTATTGTGATACTGCTGCTGCACTCCAGCTTTGGTGACGGAGTGAGACCTTGATTCAGAAGCAAAATCATCATCATCATCAACATCATAGCAAAATAAACCTAACAAGAGCTGGAAAAAAAAACTAATAAAGGTAAAAATAGCTGGGCTCGGTGGCTCAGCCTGTAATCCCACGCTTTGGAAGGCTGAGGTGAGTGGATTGCCTGAGTCCGCGGGTTCGAGACCCACCTGGGCAACTTGGCAAGACCTCATCTCTACAATAAATTAAAAAATCAGCCGGGCATGGTAGCGCATGCCTGTGATTCCGGCTACTCGGAAGGCTGAGGCAGAAGGATCGCCGGAGCCCAGCAGGTCGAGGTTGCATTGGCCAGAAGCGGCCACAGCACTCTAGTCTGGGTGACAGAGTGAGACTCCAACTCCAAAAAAAAAAAAAGGTAAAAATAGCCAGTAGTGAATTAGAAAACAGAAAAAATAGTTAAGATAATTAAGAGAGTTGGTTTTTGTTTAAAAGAAAAATAAGACGGGTTAATCTTTTTTTTTTTTTTAAGAAAGTACAAAAAGCAAAATTGGGATTATGAAAAAGAGAGTAACCATAGATATAAATGATATTGACAGTTAGAATGGTAGGTACAGCTATTAAATTTGGAAATACAGGAAAACTGCATTATTTAAAGGAAAGTATAAGTTACCAAAACTGACCCAAGAAGAGACTGCAAACTTAAACTTACCAGGCCCAGATGGTTTTACAAGTAATTTCTTTACTTAAACTGAATGTAAAGAGAAAGAATTGAAGCTTTCTGTTATTTTTATAAAGCAGTAAGAGAGCCCTTCAGTTAAAGTTGCTGTGAAGACTAAACAGGTTAATACTAGTACAGTTCTTAGAACAGCTGACATAAAGAAAGCAATAAATATTTGTGCCACAAAAATAGAGCAATAGAGCAGGCATAATACTGATGACAATATCTGATAGAAATAATGTAATAAAATAAAATGACAGATCTAAGAATATTGATGCAGAACTCTGACCATACGTTTCAAATATACCAGGATTAAGTAGAATTTACTCTAGGACTACAAAGATGTACTGGAGTGTTCTTGATATAATTTAACCTATTAGTAGATAAACAAGGAAAAGCTATATGATCATCTTAATAGATCTTGAAATGCCATTAATGAACTTGAACATTTAAAAAAACTGAACATTTATTTCTGTAAACTTTAGTAAAACCATAACAAAATATGTACCTCATAATCTTAGTTGGAAAAGGCTTCATGAAAATACATTAGAATTTAAGTAGGCTGGGTGCAGTGGCTCACACCTGTAATCCTAGCACTTTGGGAGACAGAGGCAAGAGTATTGCCTGAGCTCAAGGGTTTGAGACCGGTCTGGGCAACTTGAAGAGACCTCAGTCTCTACAATAAATCCAAAAATGAGCCAGAGGTGGCACACACCTGTGGTTTCAGCTACTTGGAATGCTGAAGCAGAAGGATCACCTGAGCCTAGCAGGTTGAGGCTGTGATGGCTGTGAGCATGCTATTGCACTCCAGCCTGGATGACAGAGTGAGACTCCTACTAAAAAAAAAAAGTAAGTGAGGCTAGGTGCAGTGGCTGGTGTTTGTACTCCCAACACTTTGGGAGGCCGAGACAGGAAGATGGCTTGAACCACAGAGTCTGAGACTAGCCTAGGCAACATAGTGACACTTTGTCTCTACAAAAAATAGAAAAATTAGCCGGGTGTGGTAGCACATGCCTATAGTCCCAGCTACTCAGGAGGTTGAGGCAGAAGAATAGCTTTAGCCTAGGAAGTCGAGGCTGCAGTGAGCAATTATCGTACCACTGCACTCCAGCCTGGGTGATCAAAGGAGACCACAATTTAAAAAAAAAAAATTAAGCAAAATTAATATTAGGAACAAAGCAAGAAAATTCTCTTACCACTAATATTCAACTGTTTTAATGTTCTAAAAGTTACAGAACTTAGAGAAGCATGATATCGAAGTAATCTTCAAATTCAAACCCTTTGTATGACATTCAGTGCTTTTGTTCTAGCCATTTAGTAAATGTGTTTTTGTTTGTTTTTTACTCAGCCAACTGAACTGAAAGTAATTGTGCTTAAGAATGATCTGCCTTGTTGAATTTTAAGCCATTTTTCCATGAATTCCCACTCAGTGGTCTTACAGTATTTTCAGTTAGTTTATTTTGATAGTTTTCACATTTTAAAAATCTTACAGAATTTTGTTTAAAATCCCATTAGTAAAGCAAAAGCAGAGCTGCTCCAGAGTCACCTCTCTCTCCATCAGCGCCTGCCCCACTAACCTGAGGATACTGCATGCAGCTCTAAAAATTACCACTCTGGTCAGTTTTCTGTCACAAACTTTAGCAGTAATATAAAAGCATTATTTTGTAAACTACAATTACCAATTTGATAAGATCTTCTTATTCTTGGCAATTCCCATTCTTCCTGATGAATATTCTTCTGATAGTAAATTAGAAACAACTTGGGGTTTATAGTCGTGAATGGGAGGACTAAGGTTGCCCAAAGTAGATTCTGAGATGTGGTAAATGAGAGCAAGACAGAAGACAAAAGAATCACCAGCTAGAGGGGCACAGCATTCTGGAACTGCCATTTCAGATAAGGCAGTGGCCCCAAACATCTTTATGGCTCCAGAGAGACATGTTATATGAGGTTCCAAGTGGTGTTTCTGAGTCATCAAGATAACATAGCATTGTAGTTTAGAGAAGTATGGGCTTTACAATCTGGAAGATCCGGAGTTGAATAAGACTTGGACATGCTCATGGCAGGTTTCTTGAACATTTGCGATTTGGTTTTTTCATCCAATTAAAAGGAATTTGAAATTAAATGAGCTTATGAATTTTGTAAAGAGATTAGAATGATTCTTTGCACAGAAAAGACACCCTTAAAAATTAATAGCTTCCATATGTCCTACTGAGTACTAAGACAGTAAAGCATGTAACACATTTTAGGAACAAAATGATTTGGTTTTTAAAAATTTATACTTTAGTAAGCTAGAAAATCAATTTTACCTAAATACTTCATTCTTCATTACTCAAACTGATACCTTGCTACTTTTAATTTTTTATTGAAGTATAATTAATATACAATTAAGTACACAGGTCTTATGTGTTCAATTCAACTACTATTAGTTTGGAGTATTAATTTGGAGTATTAATCTGATAGCTTTTATTTGCAGTAAATATGAATTAGTTGATAAATATTGTTCATAACTGTGATGACTTAGTTAAATGTGTGTTGATAAAGTTCTTTTATTTATTTATTTTTTTGAGTCAAAGTCTTACTCTGTTGTCCAGGCTGAAGTGCAGTGGCATGAACACGACACTAGCACTTAACAACGCCTCAACCTCCTAGGCTTGGGTGATCCTTCCACCTTGGTGTCCTGAGTAGCTGGGACTATAGACACATGCCACCACACCTGGCTAGTTTTTAAAATTGTTTTTGTAGAGACAAGATTTTGTTACGTTGCCCAGGCTGGCCTCGAACCCCTGGACTCAGGCAGTCCTCTCACCTCTGCCTTCCAAAGTGCCAGGTTTACAGGCATGAGCCACTGCACCCAGCCTACAAGGCTCTTTTATAAGAAGTTAACATTGTTTCAAAAAACTGGGTTGCACTTGTAGTCAGTGTTGGTCTGTATTAACTCAGTGGCAGTGTTCTGTGGTAAATTGTATTTGTGGCCTTGTTTAACAAAAGTCTCTGCACACAGCTTCTATTTATTAGTACACAATACACTTTTAACAGGAGTCCTGTGTAAGATTATGAAGTTTGTCTTCTCAAGTTTCTTTTTTGTCTCACTTAGAGAAACTAATATACGTCTGTTTTTCTTATAATTCTCTTGTGTCATTAAGCAAATATCTTCAGTAGTCACTTATGTGTACTGGTTGGTTGACTCATTACAGTTATGTGTTTCTATTTATTTTACTTTATTTTATTTTTTGAATCAGAGTCTTGCTCTGTTGCCCAGGCTGGAGTGCGGTGGCACAAACACGGCTGCCACAGCCATGACCTGCTGGGCTCAGTCGATCTTTTCACCTCAGCTTTCATTCATAATACTGTTTTTGTTCTAAGAAATACGCTGTTCTGCTATAAGCTTTATACATAGCTATTGATCCAAATATGGGAGATCGTTTCAGAAGGCTGAATTAAGTCTTTTTTTAAGTCACCACACCCAACTTATTGATTGATTGATTGATTGTAGAGACCTCGTCGCTACAGTAAATCAAAAAAAAAAAAAATTAGTTGCATACCTGTAGTTCCAGCTACTTGGAAGGCTGAGGTGAAAGTACTGACTGAGCCAGCAGGTCGAGGCTGCAGTTGGTCATGAGCGTGCCACTGCACTCCAACCTGGGTGACACAGTGAGACTCCCACTCAAAAAATAAAACAAAAAAAGTATACATGTGAATACTTAGAATTTTTAAATTGAAAATTTTCTTTTTTAAAATATTACGATGTAAAATATTGTTAAAAATTTAGAAAATATGACTGAGAAAATTAAATCATTTTAGAGACCTAGAAATGATGATAGCCTAAAATATTTTTGATTACTTTATATTGATTTATTCTATTCACTTTGATTAGCCTAGTTCCAGTCCTCTCTCTCTTTTTCTGTATTCCTCCTTCCCACACCAGAAAACACTGTCTTTTCACATGGATTTTTGGTAAACAGATCTGTTGTCTATTTTTGTGTAATGAATTTTCTTAAACATTTATTTTCTAACAATTTCTGCGAGTCAGGAATTTGGGAGCAACTTAGCTGGGTAGTTCTGGCTTTCGATTTCTCCTGAGGTTGCAGTTAAGATGTTCAACTGAGGCTGAATGCTTGACTCAGCTTGAGAATCTTCCAGGAAAGTTTGCTCACACTGACTGACTGTGGGCAAGCAGCCTCATTCCTTGTCATGTACTCTTCTTAGGGCTGCTTGAGGGTCCTCATGACATAGCAGCTGGCTTTCCTCAGTGAATGATCCAAGAGTAAACAAGGTAGAAGTGACAGTGTCTTTTATGACCTAGCCTCAAAAGTCCCATTTTGTCATTTCTGCAGTATCCTTCTGGTTATATACAAGTCAGCATTGTTTAGTGTGGGAGAACTACACTAGGGCATGAATGCCAAGAGGAATGAGGCTCTTTGGGGACCATCTTAGAAGGTAGTTGCTGCTCAGTTAATAAGGTGAGAAACAGAAGCAGCAATTGTCTAACCCTACTTCTCTAGCATTAGGAAACACAGAGATGAAATGGAGAAGACAAATTGCTTTTATTTTTTTCCCCAAATTGGGACTTTACAGTGTAGCATTGCCATTTTGTTTGAAGGTGGCAAACTATGAAAGACTAACTAAACTTTTTTAAAGATACATTCCTTTTTTAAAAAAATTTTAATACATTTTTAAATTTTAAAATTGGGTACAGTTAAGGGTTAGGTATACAAATATACATTGTGCAGGTACCTTTGTTGATGAGGTGTGTCCCCCCGTCCCCAGAAAGCTACTGACTACCATTAATCCCACCTCCCTTTCCCTCCCTTTCCCCCCATAGTTTCCTGCCACTGTCAATCCTTTTCTTATATTATTACGATAGTTGTTCAAGGTCCACTTATGAGTGAGAACATGTGATACTCAGATCTTTGTTTCTGTGAGAGATCACTCAGCATTATTAACTCTAATTCCATCCAGGTTGCTGCGAAATTCATGATTTTGTTCTTTTTTATGGCTGCGTAATATTCCATTGTGTATATGTACCACATTTTAAAAATCCAGTTCTCTTTTGATGGACAGCAGGTTGGTTCCATAATCTTGCTATTGTGAACAATGCTGTGATAAACATACATGTGCAGATATCTTTTTTATAGAATTCTTCAGGGTATATTCCAAGTAGGGGGATTGCGGGGTCATATGGAAGGTTGATTTTTAGAGCTTTTAGGAATCGCCACACTTACTTCCACAGAGGCTGCACTAGTTTACACTCCTACCAACAGTGTAGAAGTGTTCCCTTTTCACCACATCCTCTCCAGCATCTATTATTTTCTGAGTTATTGATAATGACCATTCTGACTGGAGTTAGATGGTATCTCAGTGTATTTTTAATTTGCATTTCCTTGATGACTAGTGAGGTTGAATGTTTCTTCATGTATCTGTTGGCCGCTCATATGTCTTCTTTTGAGAAGTGTCTGTTCATGTCTTTTGCCCACCTTGTAATGGAGTTATTTGTTTTTTTCTTCTCAGCATGTTTGAGTTCCTTGTAGATCCTAGATGTTAAGTCTTTGTCAGACATGGAGTTGGCAAATACTTTTTCCCAGTCTGTGGGCTGTCTCCCTGCTTTCTTGATAGTTTCTTTGACTTTGCAGAAGCTTGTCAGTTTAATGAGGTCCCACTTGTCTATCTTATCTCTTATGACCCATGCATTTTGGTTTTTGCTCAGGAATTGGATGCCAGTTCCAACTTCCATAAAGGTGTGTCCTGCATTTTCTAAAGTTCTTATAGTTTGAGGTTTTACATTTTTTTTTTCTAGTTGGAGTCTCACTCTGTCACCTAGGCTGGAACACTGTGGCATGCTCACAGCCACCCCAGCATTGACCTGCTGGGCTCCAGCGATCCTTCCACCTCAACTTTCTAAGTAGCTGCAACTACAGGTGCACACTACTATGCCTGGCTAATTTTTGACTTACTGTAGAGTCGAGGTCTCACCAAGTTGCCTGGGTTGGTCTTGAACCCACGGGCTCAGGCAGTCCACTCACCTTGGCCTCCCAAAGTGCTGAGAATACAGGCTGACGGCCGGGCTCAGTGGCTCATTGGCTGTAATCCTGCACTTTGGGAGGCCAAGGTGAGGGAATTGCCTGAGCCGCGGGTTCGAGCCCCGCCTAGGCAACTTGGCGAGACCTCATCTCTACAATAAATAAAAAAAAATTAGCCGGGCATGATAGCACACGCCCAGCTACTTGGAAGGCTGAGATGGAAGGATCGCCGGAGCCCAGCAGGTTGAGGCTGTGGTGGTCGGGAGCAACCACTGCACTCCAGTCTGAGTGACTGAGTGAGACTCCAACTCAAAAAAAAAAAAAGATTACAGGCTGAGCCACAGAGCCTGGCCAAGTAGTCATCTTTTTTCCTGGCGGAGGGTCTTGCCTCAGTGTTAATGGCTGCTGACTGACCGGAATAATGGTTGCCAAAGATTGAAGAAGAAGCTTCGTAAAATAAGACAACAATGAAACTTTCCATATTGATAAACTCTTTCATGAAAGATTTCTCTTTAGCATGCAGTGCTATTTGATAACATTTTACAACTCCTCATCTGTTAAAGTTTTATCATGATATTGCAGCAATTCAGTCACATCTTCAGGTTCCACTTCTAATTCTAGCTCTCTTGTTGTCTCCACCATATCTGCAGTTATTTCCTCTACAGTGCTCTTGTACCCTTCAGAGTCGTTCATGAGGGTTGAAATCAACTTCTTCCAAACTCTTGTTACTATTGATATTTTGACATCCTCTCGTGAACTCTGAATGTTCTTAATTTAATCTAGAATGATGAATCCTTTCCAGAAGGTTTTTAATGTACTTTGCCCTGATCCATCAGAGGAATCACTATCTGTGGCAACTGTAGCCTTATGAGATATATTTCTGAAATCATAAGACTTGAAAGTTGAAATCATTCCTTGATCCATGGGCTGCAGGATGGATATTGTTAGCAGGCATGAAAAACACATTCATCTCCTTGTACATCTCCATCAGAGCTCTTGGGTGACCAGGTACATTTGTTAATGGGCAGTAGTTATTTGAAAGGATGTTTTCTTGGCAGTAGGTCTCAACAGTGGGCTTAAAATATTTAGTAAACCATTCTGTAAACAAATGTGCTGTCATCTAGGCTTTGTTGTTTCATTTATGGAGCACAGGCAGAGTAGATTTAGCATAATTCTTAAGGGCCTAGAAGTTTTGGAATGCGCAATGAGCATTGACTTCAATGTAAATTCACCAGCTGTATTAGCCCCTAACAAGCAAGTCAGCTTGTCCTTTGATGTTTTGAAGTCAGGTATTCACTTTTTTTCTCTGAATATGGAAGTCCTAAGTGACATTTTCCAATATAAAGCTGTTTCATGTGCATTGAAGATCTGTTGTTCAGTGTTGCCCTCTTCATCAGTTATCTTAGATAGATCCTCTAGATAACATGTTGCAGTTTCTGCATCAGCAGTTGCTGCTACACCTTTAGCTTTTATGTTAAGGAGGTGATTTCTTTCCTTAAACCTATGAAGCTACCTTTGCTAGCTTCCAAATTTTCTTCTGCAACTTCCTGACTTCTCTCAGCCTTTGTTGAATTGAAGAGAGTTGGGGCCTTACTCTGGATTAGGCTTTGGCTTAAGGGAATGTTGTGGCTGACTTGGTCTTCTATCCAGACCACTCAGTAAAGCTCTTTTGCTTTCTTATCATTTATGTGTTCACTAAAGTAACACTTTTATTTTCTTCAAGAACTTTTCCTTTACATTCACAACTTGCCTAACCATTTGATACAGGAGGCTTAGCTTTCAGCCTGTTTTAGCTTTCACATGCCTTCCTCACTAAGCTTAATCATTTCTAGCTTTTAATTTAAAATGAGAGATGTGTGATCTTCCTTTCACTTGAACACTAGAGGCCATTGTAGTGTTATTAATCGGCCTAATTTCAGTACTGTTGTGTCTTAGGGAATAGGTAGTTCCTGGGAAAAAGAGGCATCAGAACCCACACATTTGTCTTTTGTCTTTTGTCAGTTTACTGTCTTTTATGGGTGTGGTTCATGGTACCCCAAAACAATTAAAATAGTAATGTCTAAGATTACTGATCATAGATCACCATTAGCAGATATAATAACAGTGAAAACATTTGAAATATTGCAAGAATTGCCAAAATGTGACACAGAGACATGATGTAAGCACATGCTATGGGAAAAGGCATCAAAGAGACTTGCTGGGGCATGGGGTTGCCACAAACCTTCAATTTGTAAAAAAGCAATAAAATGAGGTATGCCTGTGTTCATACTATTCCAGATTTCAAACACATTGCTCAGATATGCATATCACTTAAGCTAGGGTCTGGATGTTAGAGATGATTATTTTAGTTGTTATTAGTGTCTTGAAATGTGAATTCTTTGCCCTGCAACAGTCAATTTATATAAAGATGGATAATTTAGTATATATTCTATAATGCTTCCTTTCTACGAAAAAACCAGCATAATCATTCTGATCACATTGAGTGTGGGAAGTGTATTTTTTTTTTTTTTGCAATTTATATACTGAGGTCTACTGCAATAAGTAGATCAGGCAATTATTTGCAGTCTCTTCTATAACTTTATATCTACACAGATAGTATTCTATTAATACAGCCTTTTCCAGTTTACACAGTAATTCAGTGTGTGGTATAGTTTCACTCTACTGGAAATAACTTTTCTTTAGCTTTTGATGTCAGTGATATATTGAACAAAAGGTCACTAATCATATCTTTCTCAAGTCTATAGTTATATAATGAACTGACTGGTTTTTTTTTTTGCATTTGTTGTTTGTTCCAACTGTAAAACAAAAATATTTGTATTACATGCACATGTTATAGTATTAATTCCTCTACACTCTATGCTATTTACATTATAAAATGCCCAGCTACCTCATATGTTAAAAGAAGTTTGTGCCTTCTCCTTTCTTGTCAGACAGATGTCATGAGTTTTATGGATTTTTTTTAAAAAGCTTCTTTTTTAAATTTTTTTGCTATTGTAAGCACAACTGTGAAGCATACTTTGTAGTTTTAAACATCTCTGTTTTTGGCAACAAGATTCACCTGTTTTATACAGGAGAGCACATTTTGCCTTTATTTTGTAAAGCCTTACTTGATTTGCCAGAGAGCTACTTTATTTTCAAAATAACTCAAAAGCTTGGCTACTTCATGCCATTACTTGATAAAAGATTATACTAGATAGCCCTGGTCACCAGAGGCAAAAGGATGTTTAAAAACAGTTTTCAGATACTTGTTAGTGTACTTTCCATTCACACTTTTCTTTTCCACACACTGCATAGACATCACAGTTATAAATTCATTTATGCTAGTTTGTACTGACTGACGTTCAGTGTTTCATTGAAGCCTTGTTCAGTGTTTGCTTTTACGTATTATTTTGAATTCTGGCATCTATGAATTATTTTTATCCCAAGTTTTATGAGTTAAAACAATTTTTATGGGTATGGATTATATATTACATAATAACAGGATTTCTGTGAAAAATCATAATTGCCTTTTAAATGTATTATTACACCAGACTGTGGAGCACTTGATAGCCTGACAGGGCTGACTAGTGGTACACAGACCATGCTTTGAGATGACTGCACTAAGCTGTTTCAGCAGTTATTAAGAAAGCCACAAATCAGGTTATTACACAAGAAGTAACAGGACTGGCTAGTAAAAGGCAGTGGAGAGAGAGAATAAAAGGAGCATTACTACTGCCTGGCTATGACTCTGAAAACCAGTGTCTTACCAGTGCCAAGCCAAGAAGTAGAGGAGAGAACAATGGGGGAAGTAGTAAGGAGAGACAACAGTAAACTGTGTAACAAGAATAAGCACAGAATAAAAATGAATATTACAAAGGAGTGAAAAACCCAACTAAGACAGCTGTATTAAAATGTTAAGTGAAGGGTAAATCAAGTATTACTTACTTCAGTAACCTCAAACAAAGGCCAGCTTGTCTCATGCTGAATGTGCTGTAATCTGATGGATGATTTGTTGTAGCCCAGTGTGAGTTATGTACTTGAGTCCCCTAACTTCTGTGTAACATATAAAGATGCAGAGCTAAGTGTATCAAGAAGCCATTCCATTAAGGGTACCAGATTTTCTTTAGTAAAGAATGGCATCTCAATACTTGGAAAATAATAGGTATAAATACATGTATTAGCTTTATATCGCTGCATAATAAATTACCCCAGAACTTAGCTACTTAGAATAATAATGATTATCTCACAGTTTCTCTGGGTCAGGAATCTAGGAAAAGCTTAGCCAGGTGCTCTGATCTAGGGTCTCCCTCAAGGCTGCAGTTAACATCATGGCTGGGACTGCAACTCTCTCAAGGGTCTAGAGGGAAGGAATTACTTCCGGGCTCATCCAGGTGGCTGTTGACAAGCCTCAATTCTTTGCTAGGAGTTGGACTTCAGTTTTGCCAACCTGTTAACCAGAGGCTTCCCCCAGTTCTTTGCCACATGGGTCGTCCTGTTACAAAAAGGCAACAGAGTGATCAAGATAGAAGGTAGAGTCTCTCAGAAACCTAATTTTGGAAGTGACATCCAATGAGTTTTGCTGTATTTTTTATATTAGAAGCACCTTTCAACTGGGCGTAGTGGCTCATGCCTGTAATCCCAGCACTTTGGGAGGCAGAGACGAGGATTGCCTGAGCTCAGGGGTTCAAGACCAGCCTGGGCAACTTGGTGAGACTTTGTCTCTACAATCAACCAAAAAAATTAGCTGGGTGTGGTGGTGCATGCCTGTAGTTTGAGCTGTTTGGAGGGCTGAGGCAAAAGGATCACCTGAGCCCAGCAGGTCAGACCCCGCTGCACTCCAGCCTGGGTGACAATGTGAGACTCTGAATCAAAAAAAAAAAAAAAGCACCTTACTAGTTCCAGCCCTGACACAGGGAGGGGATTAAACAAGGCAATAAATACCAGGAAGTAGGGATTTATCGGGGATCATTTTAGAAGGCTGCCTAAAATGCAATAAATATTTTCATGAGTGAGTAAATGAATGAAGCCAGGCAGAGAAGCTGAGAAAAAAATACTTATACTAGTAAGTCCTCCATAAAGTTACAAGAATGGAAATTGGGTCATAAAAGAAAGAAACAATAATATCTGGACAGACCTGTTTTAGCTAGACTAGGCATGTCTTATCAGTGAGTACACTATCAGTTCATTCATCTTATAAAAGAAAGCCTTAAATATTGTGTTTTCTGCAGACTTTAAATCAAATAACATCTATTAATAATCCAATTATATTTAGAAATGTTAGACCATCCAGATTTGATGTATTTCAGTCACTGGTTCTCAAATCTCACTGCACATTAGAAACTTCACAGCCAAACCAAAAAGAGAATACTTGGCTTGATCCCAAACTAAATAAATCAGATTTCCTAAAGGTGGGGCCTGGACAAGGGTTTATATTTTTTAAGCTTCTCAGATGATTTCTGTCAGGGTTAGAAACCACTGATTTAAGTGATTCTTAAAAAAAAGATTAGAATGTGCACTCTTTCTCTGGTTTGGTGCAAATTGAAAAGGCAAATAATTTTATGAACAAGCTTTCTTCATTTAACATGTGTTTACTTATTGTCCAGTGTGTGTATATAGAACTTGTGGGGGATAAGAAGAAATATAAGTTGTTTAAAAATGGGAGTAAGCTGTACTTCATAATATAGTTATGTATGTTTTTATAGTGGTTGATTTGTCATATTCCACATAGGCTGTAGGGTTTCAGAGAGGGGAAGGTTGACTGTAGACTACGGTAGATAAGCCTATTTGGAAAAAATGGGATTTGGGGTAGATTCGGAAAGCAAAAGGTGAAATGTAATAATTTGCTTCACTTGACATCCTGATCCTGGGGTCTGATTTGGAGAGACTGGATGGTTTAGCTAGGATTTGGTCTTATTTTATAGGCTCCTGACTGCACAATGGGAGCATCTGAGGAGCTTTGAAAAATACATGTGCCAGACTTTATGCATGGAAGTTTTTATTTAATCGATCTGAGTGTGACCCAAGTACAGTAATTTTTTATTTTAATTTATTTACTTATTTTTAGACAGAATCTTACTCTGTTACCCAGACTTGAGTGTAGTGGTGTGATCACAGCACACTGCAGCCTCTACCTCCTAGGAGCTTATATTCTATTCTGGTAGAAGAAAATGGATAACTAACAATATATAATGTGGCAGATAGAGATAAGTGCTTTGAAGAAAATAAAGCGTCATAAGGAGGACAGAGTACAGAGTGGAGTTGGAGAGGATAGTGCTGTTTTATGTCAGGTTAGGAAAGAGTTCTCTGACAATTGACATTTGAGCAGACCTGGAAGAAGTAAGGGGGTGAGTAGGCAGAGGGGGAGCAGAAGAAACACCCAAGGCCGAAGTAGAAAGCCTGTTATACAGGATTCTTTGGACTAAACTGTCTTTCTCCAAATTTCACATGTTGAAGCCCTAACCCCTGTGTGACTAAATTTGGAGATAGGTCTTTCAGAAAGCAATTAAGGTTGAATGATATAAGGCAGGGCTCTAATCTGAAAGGATTGGTGGCCTTATAAGAAGGAGAAATCTCTCTATTCCCATGTCTGCTCTGAGGAAAGTCCATGTGAGGACATGGAGAGAAGGTGGCTGGCTATCTGTAAGCCAAAAAGAGAGCCCTCACCAGAAGCTGAACCCTGCTGAACCTTGATTTTGGACTTCCTAGCCACCAGAACTGTGAGAAAATAAATTTCTATTGTTTGAGCCACTCAGTTTGAGGTGTTTTGAGCAGATTAAGACACTGGAGCAGTGGGTTCCATAGAGGAGAGTATAGAGAATCAGGTGGTAGCATCGGGCAGCTTAAGGCTTAAAAAGGAGGAGGAGAGGGAGGAGGAAGAGTCTAAATCATGTAGGGACTCTTGTGGACTAGAGTAATTTTGGATTTTATTGTCTGTGCCATATACTTTGGTTGTCAAAGTGCAACAAAGAAGGGAGCTAATGGGGTGAAGAGGAGGAACCCATTGTATGGTGTTAAGCAGAGGAGTGACATAATTTGATTTACATTTGGAAGGATCACAGCCACTACTTTATGGGAGAATAGTCTTTAGCAGAGCAAATGAGGGACATTAGTTATGAGGATATTACAAGGAGAGTATCGATGGAGGCAGTGAGAAATCATCCAATTCTAGACTTATTTGAAGGTGGCGTGGAAAGGGTTTGATGATGAATTCAATGTGGGTGTGAGACAGAGGGGAAGAAAGACTGCTTCCAAGTGTTTAAGCATCTGGAAGAATGGAGTGCTGTTTACTGAGATAGGAAGACTTGATGAATGGAGAGTGGGAGGAGAACTCAAGAGTATATTGTTGAACAAATGACCCTATTTTAAGAAGCTACTTAACATCCAAGTGGGGATGTTAGGTAGGCGGTTGTTTATGTAAGTCTGGAGCTTAGGGGAGACATTAGAGCTGATGATACAAATTTTGGGGTATTAGCATGTAGATCAGTTAGAATCTGCAAAATGTTTGAGCCTAGTGCCACCTCACACATTCTCATTTAAGTGAGATCTAGGGATTCCTGCTTTAATTTGATTGGTGGTTAGGTTACACATTTTTAGACAGCTTGTATTGAGGTATACTTGACATATAATAAATTACACATAATTAAAGTGTACAATTTGATAAGTTTTGACATATGATTCTGTCTGTGAAACCATCACTCACTCAAGCTAGCACTCATATCCATCATCTCCAGAAGTTTCTTTGTGCCCCTTTTCATTTTCTCCCACCTGTGCCTATCCCACCCTTCTCCAGTTACTAGGCATCTGTTTTGTCTATAGACTTGTTTGCATTTTCCAGCATTTTATATAAATAGGATCTTATAGTATGTACTCTTTATTTTTGTCCAGCTTCTTTCACTCTGTAATTCTTCATTTGTGTTGTTGAGTGTTAGTAGTTCA
Source organism: Carlito syrichta (assembly GCF_000164805.1). Lineage (NCBI taxonomy): Eukaryota > Metazoa > Chordata > Mammalia > Primates > Tarsiidae > Carlito > Carlito syrichta. Next base: position 97,452 of record NW_007247052.1, on the reverse strand, counting down.
TTTCATTCCATGGCTGAGTAGTATTCTGTTATATGGATGTACCAGATTTTTGTTATCCATTCACCTGTTCATCAACATTTGGGTTGTTTTTAGTTTGAGGCCATTACAAATACAGCTGCTGTGAAGATTCATGTATAAGTTTTGTATGGGCCTAATTTCCTTGTTTCTGGGTACAAATTTTGGAATGGAATGCCTGGATTATATAGATCACATTTTTTTGTATGTTTCATCATGAAGGGTTTTGTGTGTATGTGTATGACTTTAAGGAAAGCTTCTATGCACAGAAAAGATTATTCAAGGGCAAATTTCATTATTAAAATTAATGTTCAAGTTGGGCACGGTGGCTCACACCTGTAATCCCAACACTTTGGGAGGCAGAAGTGAGAGAATTGCCTGAGCCCAGGGGTTCGAGACCAATCTGGGCAACTTGTCTTTACCATAAATTTAAAAAAAAGGTAGCCAGGTGTGGTGACATGCAGCCTGTGGTTCCAGCTACTTGGAAGGCTGAGGCAGAAGGTTTGCCTGAGACCAGCAGGCTGAGGCTGCAGTAGCTATGAGCGTGCCACTGTATTCCAACCTTGGCAACAGAGTAAGACTTCACCTAAAAACAATGAAGATAAAAAGATTAATGTTCAATATATTTAATTTTGAAATCTTTTTTCTGAACTTTTTTTTTTTTTTTACAAATAATAATTTATAAAATTTTGCAAAATTCAGCTTTTGTTTACTAGGCATTTTTTTTTAAAAAAAGCATTGAAAGTGAATTTCAATGGGGAACTGGGACTGAGAACCATTATGCGGATGGTATTTAAAACCAAAGACTGAATGAGGTCACCTAGAGTGGCACTTCTCAAGTTTTTTTTTTTCCTAAGTGGAATTTATTAAGAAGACAGAAAAGCTTCCACAATGAGAGGGGACCTGAAAGAGGTTGCCCCATTTCTCAAGTTTTATCATGCATAAAAGTCACAATAGTTCTGGGGTAAGACCTGAGAGTTTGCCTATTTTTTTCTTCAGAGTCTCACTCTGTCTAGCTCTGGAGTACACTGGGGTGATCATAGCTCTCTGAAGTCTCCTAGGCTTAAGTCTTCCTTCCCACCTCAGCCTCCCAAGTAGCTGGACTACAGGTGCACACCACCACACCCAGCTAATTTTTTAATTTATTTTTTGTGGCAATGGAATCTCACTGTGTTGTCCAGGTTAATCTAGAACTCCTAGCATCAACGGATCCTCCCTGCTCGGACTCCCAAAGTACTGGGATTACAGGTGTGAGTCATTACACCGGGTCAGAATTTACATTTTAAGAGACTCTCCAGTATTGATGCTTTTGGTTGGTGTACCACAGTTTGAGAGGCACTGGGCTGGAGGATTCATATAGATAAAAAAGAACCTGGAATCCTGGGGCACTCCAAAATTTAGGAACTGGGAAGCGGGAAAGGTGCAAGTAAATAAAACTGTGAAAGAGTAGCCAGTGAGGCAGGAAACAAATGAGAAGTGTGGTGTTCTAGAGGCTGAGTGAAAAAAATTTCTTAGCAAGGGAAGAGTGATATAGTCAGTTAAATGCTGCTTGAAAATGCTTAGTAAGATGAGGACCACGATTGGATAGCATAAAGTGGTTATCGTTGACCTTGATAAAAGAATTTTGCTAGAATGGTAAGGACAGAAGCCTGATTGACGTGAGCCTATGAGAGTGGGAGAAAGTGTGGATAGTGAGTGCCAGCCAATCATTTGAGGCCTGTCATGGACAAGAAAATAGAAATATGGCAGTAGCTAAAAAGGGAAGATTCAGGACCAAGTTTATTCTTTTCTCTTTTTGAGGGAAGAATTATCATAATGTGTTGTATGCAGACAGGAATAACCCAGTAGAGAAGGAAATACTGTTGCAGCAGGCAAGAAAGGAGGTCAGTAGCAGGGGTGGTGTCCTGAAGAAAGGATCCAGTGGACAGGAGGAGGGATGGTTTAAATAGGAATATGGATATGGCCTCAAGAGTATATAGGCTCGGACAGAAAGTGTGAGCATTCTTAAAGAATGGCTTCTGTCTTCTCTGAGATAATAATTAAGGTCACCCCTTGATAAAATGCACATGGTAAAAGTAAGATTTGGGGTTTTGGTTGTTTGTTTTGGGGCTGGAGTCACACTCTGTCACTAAGGCTGGAGTGCAGTGGCATGATCATGGCTCACCACAGCCTTGACCTCCTGGGCTCGGGCAGTCCTTCCACCTCAGCTTCCTGAGTCGCTAAGACTACAGGTGTGTGCTACCCAGCTAATTTTTTTTTTTTTTTAGTAGAGGTGAGGTCTTGCCATGTTACCCAGACTGGGATAAAAGTAAGTTTCTTTTTAGTGCTCTGTTCCTAGCACTTAGAACAGTGACTGGAACATAGTGAGTGCTTACTAAATATTTGTTAACTAAAGTAATGTAAGGAAGAGTAATCTTGGTTGGAGAGGAGAAGGAGAGAAATCAAGTGGGTAGCGTAATCCTAGCACTTTGAGTGGTGGAGGCGAGAGGATTGCTTGAGCCCAGGAGTCCGAGGCTAGCTTGGGCAACATAGGGAGACCTTATCGCTACAAAATAAAAAAGTTGGATGGGCATGATGGGTCACCCCTGTTAATCCCAGAACTTTGTGAGGCCAAGACAAGGGGAGTACCTGAGACCAGAGGTTTGAGACCAGCCTGGGAAACTTGGCAAGACCTCGTTTCTACAATAAGTTAAAAAAAATTACCTGGGTATGGTGGCACACACCTGTAGTTCAGCTACTTCAGAAGGCTGAGGCGGAAGGATCATCTGAGCCCAGTAGGTTGATGCTGCAAGTGGCTGTGGGTGTGCCACTGTACTCCAGCTTGGGCAACAGAGTGAGACTCAGACTAAAAAAAAAAAAAAAAAAAAAATCAAAAATTAGTTTGAGTGGTGGCGCTTCCCTGTAGTCCCAGCTATTTGGGAGCCTGAGGCAGGTGGAGTGCCTGAGCTCTGGAGGCTTCAGCTGTAGGGAGCCATGATCATGCCATTGTACTCCAGCCTGCTTGACAGAGTGAGACCCAGATTCAAAAACAAACAAACAAAAACAATTCATTGATATTTAGTCTATTCACAAAATTGTGTAGCCATCACCACAATCTAATTTTAGAATATTTCCATTAGGCCAAAAAGAAACATCATATCCATTAACAGTTGTCCTCATTCCATTCCTCAACACACCCTACATCTGGGCAGCCACAAGTCTACTTCCTATCTGCAGATTCGCCTATTTTGGACATTTTATATAAACAATCATACAAGAATATGTGGTCTTTTGTGACTGGTGTCTTTCACTTAGCATAATACTGTATTTTCAAGATTCATCCATATTTGTAGCATCTGTCAATACTGTATTCCTTTTTATGGCTAAATGATGTTCCACTGTATGGATATATGCCACATGTGATTTATCCATTCATTAGTTGGTAAACATTTGGTTGCTTCCACTTTTGGCTATTAGTGATGATGCCGCTATGAGTATTCATGTATAAATTTTTGTGTGAACATGTTTTCATTTCTCTTGAATATATACTTGATTAATTCATTCCTGTGTAGGCCTTAAAATAACACTTCAGTTATCTCTAGGCTTCTGTGTTTTTCAACCCCTTAAAAATATGTCACCAGTTAGGAATGTTGTTGCCCCGTGCTAGTCTCTTTTAAAAAATTCAAGTCTCATGTTGGCTTACATAAAATTGTATGTCATCTAAATTAATTTAATACTATGGCACACATATGCCTCAGCTAAAGCACATTTTAGAAGACTCTAGTCCATCTGCTGATGGTACATGTTGTCATCATAGTTTCATAACGAAGTAGACAAAAATGGCTGGATATAAAAGATTTCAAATCATGATTTTGTATAATTTTGTATGCCTTCTGTCTTTTATTATGATAAAATGTATAAGTGGTTATTAATTACTGTTAATGATTCAACTTTAACCCAAAATTCTGTGTATTTTTCTTTCAAGCTCCTAAATTACTTTAATTGAAGAACTTCCCAAGATTCAAGGTAAATTTAAAGTTAAGAGATTGTCAACAGGATGCGGTGGCTCATGCCTGTAATCCCAGCACTTTGGGAGGTGGAGGCAAAAGGATTGCCTGAGCCCAGGGGTTCAATATCAGCCTGGGCAAATTGGTGAGACCTCGTCTCTACAATAAATAAAAAAAGTTAACCAGGTGCGGTGGCATGTGCCTGCATTTCCAACCACTTGGATGACTGAGGTGGAAGGATTGCCTGAGCCTAGCAGGTTGAGGGTGTAGTGGCCATGATTGTGCCACTGCACTCCAGCCTGGGCAACAGTGAGACTCCAACTATAAATGAATGAATGAATGAATAAATAAATAAATAAGATATTGTTTTCGTTACTACTTACCTGTGTGAGTAATGATTTTCTCAGTATCATATAACTAAACCAAATGCTGAAAGAGCATAGAGTGCTAGGAACAAAAAGTGGATAGCTTTAACATTGAAGATGCAATTAGAGGCTGGTTTGTCGAGGAGTCTAAATTTTTGTTTTTATATATTTTTATGTATTTAAAATAATCACTTACTGGACTGGGTACAGAGAGGTTCGCACATGTAATCCCAGCACTTTGGGAGGCCAAGGCTGGAGGATTGCTTGAGCCCAGGAGTTCAGGACCAGCCTGGGCAACACAACAAGACTTCATCTCTACATGAAATGTTCCTATAGTCCCTAGAGGTTGAGGCAGAGGGACCACTTGAACCCAGGTATTGAAGACTGCAGTGAGCCATGATTGTATTAGTGTACTCCTGCTTGGGCTGGAGTGAGTCCCTGACTTAAGAATGAATGAATATGGGGAGACACCTCTTATCAACAAGGATGTCTGAACGAAGCATATTTGTATACCTAACCCTTAACTATACCCCACAATATCATAATTAAAAATATTGATTTAAAAAAAAAGAATGAATGAATAATCACTGAACTTGCCAGAGATTCAGATTCCTCCTAACTGGGATGAGACCTGGGAATTGGCACAATGAACATTTGCACTGCTATGGGGACTGTATCCTGCAGGTAATGAGAGATCTGTCAAATTCTTGAGCAGTGCATTAGAAGGTTTAATCTGGCACAAGTGTATAGGGAATGACTAAAAAGCATGTCCAGATATGAGATTTTTGTAATGAGGATAGGAGCTGTATACCTAGTCCTGGCTCTTTTCTTCGTGTCTGTAAAGGCCATAGGAAATCACTTAGTATTTTTTTCCCCCTCAGTAATTATATAATTAACATATTTATCATTTTTCTTTATTTTTTAAGGGGAAGAATCTCACTACATTGTTCAGGCTGAAGTGCAGTGTCTATTCACAGATGTAATCATAGTTCACTGCAACCTTGAACTCCAGGCCCCAAGTGATCCTCCTGCCTCAACCTCTGTAGTAGCTAGGACTACAAGCATGTGCCACCATGCCTGGCTAGAGTTACCTATTTTAAAATATTAGAATATTACAGATTAAACAACCCCTGACCACTTTCATTGCTTCTAGTGTTCTTTCCTACTTCTCCATCATTTAGAGCTGACATTAAGGGAGAGACAGGGAATATGTTTTAATCTTGTTGAATGTAGATAATAGTGATATTGTTGGAGTGGTGGAGCTACAGGATTGAATTTTAGGAAGCAGCAGGATTAGAGATACTGTTTCTATGTAGGGAAAACAGATGTACCTCTTATAATGGATGAGTTTCCCAAAGCAGAATACAAACCAGAAACCAACGCAAATGTCAAAAATTTTCTTTGTTATCATAATGATACATGTGATACATGAGTATGTTTTGAAAAAGGGTAGATAATTATTTTTTAAAAGGAAGAATTGAACATTCCCAAGAGAAGAAGGGCTATTTCATTTATTCAGCAAACATTTATTGAATATCTGTCAAGCTCTGAGCTTGGTTACTAGTGTTTCAAAAATGAAAAGACATAATCCTTGGCTGGGTGCAGTGGTTCACACCTGTAATCCTAGCACTTTGGGAGGTGGAGGCAGGAGGATCACTTGGGCCCAGGATTTGAGACCAGCCTGGACAACATAGCAAGACCTTGTCTCTACAAAAAATACAAAAATTAGCAGGGTGTGGTGGCCAGGAGTTTGACCCAGGAGGATCACGGAGCCCAGGAGTTGGAGGCTGCAGTGAGCCATGATTCTGCCACTGCCCACCAGCCTGGGAAACACAGTGAGACCCCAGCTCAAAAGCAAACAAAACTGATGCAATCCTTCAGGAGTTTACAGGCATGTATACAATCATAGTATAATGTGACTTGTCAAAAACACATAACAAAATTTAGCATCTTAATCATGTTTAAGAGTGTGACATTTTACAACAGAAAGAACAACACCTGTAATGGCAGAAGACTGGGAAAAAACGTATGTATTGTATTTGAAGAATGAGTAGTAGTTTACAATGGCAATATTGTAGGGTTTGTAGGAGAAAAATTGCAAGAAAGAAATCTGCCAAGGGTGCATGTCATACCAAATAATTTAGCAGATAGTTATTGGGAATACTGAATAATTTTGAGAAAGAAATTATGTGAGCAGATGTTTCTTATTTTAAAGAAAGACAGCTGCCTCATAGTATGGAGGTAATTTGAATAGACAGTAGGTCTTAGTTACCTTTTACTGTGATTGGTGATACATAGTGTAAATTCTCCCGGTTTTTTTAATTGGCTAAGAGTTTGGAAAGTGATCCTATAAGGTTGGTAAGTTGTGAGGGCAAATTATGGATTCCAAGTTATAGACAAGTAGAGTTAGAAATACCTAAGCTTTATCCAAGCAAATATATGTTTTATTTCTATGCCTGGGAAAAGGAGTTAGTGCTCTTATGATGGCGGTGGGGGATAGAAACCCCACAATATTTACAACATTAAAAAAGGTAATTGCAAGTCCTTAAACTTACTGAATTAAAATACTAATTATAAATTTAATTAGAAAAATCTTACTTTTTTAATACTTAGATCATCTTAGCCAAATGACATATAAATGTACAAACATGTGCTTAGATCCAGAGTTTGTATGGTAGAATCTGCTTACTGAACCTACTTTGGGAATGGTCATTTGTTTCTTTGAATGTAATATTCTTTTTTAGAGGAGAAATTGTGTTTAAAAGGATTTTGATAGTTTGGGGAAAGAAAGCTAAGTACCAGGTTAGAATCTATATTTTCTGCAATGTTGGATAATCATTTTTAGAAAGGAATATAAGGAAGATGCCAACCCTCTGCAAACTGAATCACCCTACTTAAATTATATGACATAAAATGTCTTTCTCTTCCTGAGGTAGAAGTCATGGGAAGTTTTTCAGGAATGTTGTGGGATTTGTGTGGAACAAAACCGTAACAGAATCTGAGATTTTAAAATATGCTATCAAAATATACTTGTATGTTATTTATAAATATTCTTTAATTAAAGCATTTTATAATTTACTATATATATATCATTTATTATTTTATTTGATCCACCCAATAATCTTGGGAGGCAGGCAGAGTTTGAAGTGTGAAAACAAAGCCAGAAGAAAATTCATACTAGTAGGAAATGCAAGGGGCAAAGAGGTTTAATTTTTCTTTTAAGGGAGGGGAGAGCAAAGGAGGCATTAAAAATGGAAATTTAAAGTTAAATGAGAGAGAGACGCTACCTTATAGCTACAGAAATGTTAAACTATATTGGGGTAGGGTGAGAAAAGAAGAATGATTTCTTATCAAAGATTTTTTTTTCTTGATAGTCCTAGAAACCTTTCTTTCTTACTGAGCAGTTTTCTGACAGTTGAGGATAATTAAAATTACCAGATACGAGCCCTTCACAGTGTCACGCCTTGATGTCCAGCTACTTGGGAGGCTGAAGCAGGAGGATCACTTGAGGCCTGAGTTAAAGCCTGCAATGAGCTTGATTGTACCTGTGAATAGCCATTGCACTCTAGCATGGGCAACGTATTTTTTAAAAAAGAAAGGAAGGAAGAAAGGTAAAGTAAGGGAAATTAGAAATTTTCTACAGGTATTCATGAAACTTCTGATTTTTGCTATTTATAAACATTCTTCAATATTGAGCTAAGAATCACAAATGATTATTCTAATATGGTGATATTTAAATAATTAGTTACAGAATATGTGTATTCTAGTATATAAATACACAAATGATTCTTTGTTCTGAAATTGGACCCAATTTTAGTGTTTGTTCTTTTTTGAGCAGTTCTGTTATAAGCATTGATGTTTCATGTTTTATTTTTTCCTTGAGGTCTTTAAAGAAGGAAAAATTTTACTTTTTTTTTAATAGTTACCATATGGATCTTTTGAGCTCATTTATTTTTTATTTTTTGATTTGGAGTCTTAATCTGTTGTCCAGGTTGGAGTGCAGTGGCATGCTCATGGCCACTGCAGCCTCAGCCTGCTGGACTCAGGCAATCCTTCTACATCAGCCTTTCAAGTAGCTGGAACTACAGGCACTCGCCACTACACCCAACTAATTTTTTTTTCTAATTGTGGAGATGAGGTCTCGCCAAAGATGCCCCAGCTGGTCTTGAACTTCTGGACTCAGGCAATCCTCTTGCCTCTGCCTCCCAAAGTGCTGGGATTATAGGTGTGAGCCACCGTGCCCAGCTAATATTTCTAGCACATATAATGGAATCTTAGTGATTTAATTTTTCCTATTTCTTGAAATATATTTTATTATCTTAGGAGAGCTATTTTATCTTTAATATTCAGTTATTGCCAATTATGTTACAAGAGACCACAGTTAAACAGAAAATGATGGAATCACCTAAAAAGATGATGGTGTTGTGTCACCTTTCAAGAAAATATAAAAGAAGCAAAAAACAGCATTTTTTTTGGTCTTTATTCTCCCTCCTTTTTTACTTTCATTGAACACATTTTCAAAATCAGAATTTTTCATTATCTTCCCATAATGACAAAGATAAGAAAATTCACAAAAGGAGATATTCTGCAATTATCAGATGAATCAGATGAATGCAAAGAGATTGATAGCAGCAACAAAGATTGTGTAGCGATGTTAAAATTGATCATATAAGGAAAATGTCAGACTGTGAGTCTTCAAATGACAATATCTTGGATCAGTTTTTCTCAAATGCCAGAATCAGTTGCAGTGGTTCACCCTGGAAATCCCAGCACTTTGGGAGGCCAAGGTGGGAGGATTGCTTGAGACCAGGAACTCGAGACCAGCCTGGGCAACATAGCAAAACCCTATCTCTTCAAGAAATCAAAAAATTAGATGAGTTTGTGGCATGTGCCTGTAGTCCCAGCTACTGGTGGGCCGAGGAGGAAGGATGGCCTGAGCCCAGGAGGCCAAGTCTGTGGAGCTGTGATTGTGCTAGTGCGCTCCAGCCTGGGTGAGAAAGTTGACTCACACACACACAAAAAAGAATCGATAGGCAAACAGATATTTCTATAGACAAAAAGGAAATATGGTTTTTTGTTTAAGTGGTCATTCAACAGAAGAAATTTTATCACACAATATTTTGCAACAAGAATTTGGACCATCTCGTTTTGCTTTAAGAAAGTGTGATGATATTCTTCTGTATTTGGCACAAAAATTTACTTGATGTGATTCATAAGTGGACAGGTGCTGAAGGTATTCTTTTTACCTCATAAAATGGAAATATTTGGTAATTTTGAAACAAAGAGAATGGCTGTTCTCTCTTCAAAAATGTATGAGCCCTCAGGTTTTCCACAGTAGTTTTCTATGATACAAGTGCAAGAAGTGGTGGAAGTAAAGATAAGCTAAAATCTATTAGAAATGTATTTGGGCAGTGCTTGGTGGCTCAACCTGTAATCCCAGCACTTTGGGAGGCTGAGGTGAGTGGATTGCCTGAACCCGTGGGTTTGAGACTAGCCCCAGCAACTTGGTGAGACCTTTTCTCTACAATAAATAAAAAAATATATATTAACTGGGCATGGTAGTGCATGCCTATAGTTCCTGCTACTTGGAATGCTGAAGCAGGATTGTTGGAGCCCAGCACGTCGACACTGGGGTGACCATGAGTGTACCACTGCACTCCAGTCTGGGCGACAGAGTGAGACTCCAGTTCAAAAAAAAAAAAAAAGTATTTGAAATCAGAAATCAATATATACAAGATGACTATGCTCCTAGGATTACTCCTGATGGTTGATTAGGAGTTAGTTACATTTACAAAAACGTGACCAACTGGGTGCCGTGGCTCATGCCTATAATCCCAGCACTTTGGGTGGCGGAGGTAAGAAGATTGCCTGAGCCCACGGGTTCAAAACCAACCTGGGCACCATAACATGGTGAGGCCTCCTCTCTGTGATAAATCAAAAAATTAGCCAGGCATGGGGGGGATGCATGCCTGTAGTTCGAGCTACTTGGAAGGCTGAAGCAGAAGGTTCACCTGAGCCCGTCAGTTCTATGCTGTGGTGGCTGTCTGGGCGACAGAGTGAAATTCCGACTGAAAAAAAAGGTCATTTTAGGTTCATAACCAACACCTTCATAACCAAGTTATTTTGGGATTAAAAATTGGGTTTACTATATTTTATAGTCTTAACAATGTTAACAAAGTTGTTTTACTGTTTTCTTATTTATTACTTCAGTAAATTACTTATGAAATACAAAAAATAAAGAGTACTTGGCGATGGCTATTTTTTCTGGTGTACTGACAGGTTAAACATGAACAAAAGTTCTTTTTTCTCTGTCTATAATAAGTCCCTCCTCTGTTTTCTCACAGCCACATTTGTTGTTGTTTTTACTTCTTAGTGCTTTTCACAAAATTTACTTTAGTTAGTTTACTTTCTGTCTCACCAGCTAAGGAAACTTCCTGAGGAGCAGTGCCTGTGTTTGTCTTGTTCACGGTTAATCTCCAGCACCTTACTAGTGCCTGACACATGGAAGTGTGCAGTACAGTTTGTCAAACAGGTGACTTCTTATAAAATCTTTCCTTGGTGAGATTTTTGGGCTTTTGTTAGTCAGGTTATCAGCAGATTCACAGTAGGTTTGAGTTTAATTCAGCCTTTTTACTCATTGAGATTTACTATATTGCTTCAATTGGTCATATATTTTAGTGTCATTAAGCAGATTACTTCTTTTTGAATTTTGAGTTAGTTTCCTCTTTTTAGAAAGAACGTCAGCATTTTTTATTTTCTCTTCCTTTTCCTGTCCCCTCTTACTCCCCTCTCCCTTCTCCCTCTCCCCTCTTTTCCCCTCCCTTTCTTATTGCCCCATTCCTCCCTCCCTCCTTCCCTTCCTCCTCCACCTTTCTTTTCCAACTTGACAAAGTTAAATTACAGTGAGGCTAATCAAACTTAAAGCGTTATTCCTGTAATATTTAGCACACAGAATATTGTTGGTGGTGGTGGAGAGTAGACACGTAGTTGGAAATTGTATATATCCAGTCAACATATATTAACCTCCTACCCACATGGAATGTCAGCCAGCTTCAAAAATATTTAATCCTGATGAATAGTAAAATATTCCCATTTTTCTAACTTTGCAGTGCATCAACAGATTTGCCAAACTTTATACAGTCTGTTTGGACTGTATATGAAAGATACATAAGGATCCCTAAATTTTTGAATTTTGTATTTCACTAATTGCAGCCTAATCATGACATGCGAACAAGTAGTTGATGATAGAGTTCAGTTGGGCAGTAGCCAGACAGCATTTATTTATTCACTGGATGACCTTTTTGTGCATATCAGCTCCTTATCGTAAAACTTTAGGCATTACTAAAGGTGTACTGTCAAAATCGTGAATGATAAATCCCTGAAAAGTATGAAAAGGCATACTTTGTAAGTGATACTCTGCCATTTACTTCCTGAGTTAACTATTTCCCACCTCTAACATTTTCTAGTATCTGCCAGATTTTCTCATCAAGTAGAAAAATGATCACAACTATTAAGATTCCTGGAGAGCCAGGTGTGGTAGCTCACATCTGTAATCCCACCACTTTGTGGGGCAGAGGTGAGAGGATTGTCTGAGTCCATGGGTTCTAGATCAGCCTGGGCAACATGGCAAGACCTCGTCTCTACAATTTAAAAAAAAAATTAGCTGGGCATGGTTGCGTGCACCTATGATTCCAGCTACTTGAAGGCTGAAATGGAAGGATCGCCTTAGCTCAGCAGGTTAAGGCTGTAGTGGCCATGAGCATGCCACTGCATTCCAGCCTGGGTGACAGAGTGAGACTCAAAAAAAAAAAAAAAGATTCCTGGAGATAGAGGGCTTTCTTTTTCACAAGTCATGGTGGAGTTGAGCTAACCTTGTACAAAGATCATCAGCTATGTTTCCCCTACCTTCAGTGGAGCCTCTTTAATACTCATTCAACCCCTGGAGAGCAGCAGAGAACTTTATTTCAATAATTAAGAGACAGACACACACACACACACACACACACACACACACACACACACACACACACACACTATGCTTTATTCTAAAATTGAACCGGATTAAATAATCCTAGAACACACACACACACACACACACACACACACACACACACACACACACACACACACACACACACACTATGCTTTATTCTAAAATTGAACCGGATTACATAATCCTAGAATTGAGGCGCAAAATAATAATCTTTAAGTGGAAATCAACCATCACATTAAAGTAAGCATAAAATAATGGAATAGTTGTGTAGTACACATTTAGAAATGCCTGGGACAGCTGGGCTCGGTGGCTCAGCCTGTAATCCCACGCCTTTGGGAGGCTTAGGTGAGTGGATTGCCTGAGCCTGCGGGTTCGAGACCCGCCTGGGCAACTTGGCGAGACCTCATCTCTACAATAAATCAAAAACTTAACTGGGTGCAGTAGCGCGTGCCTGTAGTTCCAGCTACTTGGAAGGCTGAGGCGGAAGGATCGCTGGAGCCCAGCAGGTCGAGGCTGCGGTGGCCGGCAGCAGCCACTGCACTCCAGTCTGAGTGACAGAGTGAGACTCCAACTCAAAAAAAAGAAAAAAAAAATGCCTGGGATAAAAAGAGAAGTGGGTGTAACTATTCAAGATCAGGAAAAAACATTTTTCTTAGGCCTAAAAGAACCACTATGGAAAATTTGATGATTAAAAGATAACAAATCAACAACAAACAGCCCTAGGCACAGAGATTGCATGATTGTCTATCAGACCACAGTCTTACATTTCCACTTCCACTGAAGTACCTTTCTGCTTCAGACTGATGCCAGCATCGTATTTGTAAAATTCAAGTTTGAGTTTCTTCAGTAACCTCTCATGGCTTAAGGATAAATCGGATGCCTTAGGTTTTCATTATTGTAGCTCTTCCTGTCTGTTCAGATTGCTTTAACCCTTTGCTCTTGGATGTCCCCTCTCTAAGGACAAAAAGAGATTGCTGGTGATTATACAAGACAAACATAGGCCTGTGCAAATTTTTCAAAAATGTATGTTTTCTTGAAGTTTCTATTCAAATTGCATGAAAGAGCAAATAGATGGAAAATATACTGAGATACATGTTTAAAAAAATGAGCTGGTATTACGTAGAAAGAGAATTGTGAAGCACTTTCACAGTGATGCACAGACTGGGCAATCAATTACATAGTATTAATGTGGGAGAAAGAAAATGAGACTGCATTGTCTGCTTGAATAGAAAAACATCAGGTGAAAGACATCAGACGAATTACTATTGCACAACAGGTATCAATGAACCTGCAGTGCAGGTCAGTGACTATTTCACATGTTAACCACATTAGAAAAAATATAAGAAAAAAATTTTGGTTTTTTTTTGTTATAAGTGAGCTCCTCAATGTCTAAAATTCCATTATAAGCCAAATATAATTACAATAAAATAATTGGTTTCAATACGAAAGTGATTCATTTTTCACTGTTCTGTAAAAAAATTGGTCGATTTGCTGGCAGGTGATCTGCAAGATGTCTCCCAGGCCAAGGGTTAACTTTGTGCTGCAGTAGTACCAATATTCACCAAATATATTGCACTTCTTCACGCATCTTTTCAAAATGTGGTCCCAAGAGACATAAGCATAACTTGGAAACTAGTTAGAAATAACAAATTCTTGGTGTCAGGCTTACTGAATCTGAAATTCTAGGGGTAGGGCCAAGCAGTTAACAAGCCTTCCAGGTAATTCTGACGTACCTTAAATTTGAGAACCACTGCCTTGATCTTTTTATTAAAGCTTGCCATAATTAACATACTTTCAGCGTCACTTTTATTTGTATAACTCTTGATCTACATCTCTAACCCTATGTCAGTCCTATTTTTAATTTGTATTTTGGACATTTGTCCCGAATATCCTTCTAGAACCCAGAGTATGTAGGCTCTAAACAAAATGCATTATTCATCTACTGAAATCTGTTTTACATACTGTTTCCTGTTTACTCCCTGGCTTGCAGCTTTAAATCTAACATTGTGCAATAATTTCTCATTTTCTAGTGTGTCTTGCTGTAAAGAAGAAACAAAAAAAAAAAAGATTTTTAAAAACCTCTACTGACCAAAATAGGGTCAGGATTTTTCAGGCAATAAAGTTTCCATTGTTTGTAGACCATCTGTTAATATGTATTTTTATCTTTCTCTCCCTTCCCCCCTTCCTTTCCTTTCTCTTCTTTCTCTCTTAAGAACATAGAGCCTATTTACTTTGAATCTTGACCTCAGTCTAAGATCTGTCATTAGACTGGAGGGGTCCTTGACCCTGGACCAATAGAATGAAAACTTGTACCAGTATTGAAAGTTGAAGTCAGCAGGCTTGGTGACTCAGCCTGTAATCCCAGCGCTTTGGGAGGCCGAGGTGAATGGATTGCCTGAGCCTGCGGGTTTGAGACCAGCCCAGGGAACATAGCGAGACCTCATCTCTACGATAAATCAACAAAAAATTAGCTGGGTGTGGTAGTGCATGCCTGTAGTTCAGCTACTTGAAAGGCTGAAGTGGAAGGATCGCCTGAACCCAGCAGGTCGACGCTGGGGTGGCTGTGAGCATGCTACTGCACTGCTACTGCACTCCAGCCTGGGGGAAGGAGTGAGACTCCAACTCCAAAAAAAAAAAGGAAGTTGAAGCCAGGCAGCATTTCAGCTAACTCTGTATTGTTCCTGCTGTAGGTTCTCAATAAATATTTTTTGAATGAATACGTCAGTAAGTAGATAAGTCTCAAAGAACTGGGCAGGTCTCCAGAGCAGAGTGAGACCTAAAAAACCTCAAGAATTTAAGCAATAAAGAGTTAGAAATTTTGACACTCAGTAATTTTTACTAAATTAATAAATGAAAAATTTTAAAGGAAAGAAAAACTATAGCCATGGTCACAGATGGTTAGACATTTTCTTCTCTGAAGGAGGAAAGATAAATTAAAATATTATTTCAGTATAAACCTTTAAGTTTCATTTTTAAAATTCATGTTTATATATATGCCTCCCATTTAGTTTTATATACATTTTTAATAATTTCTCATGTTGGTTTATTTAGCGGTTATATTCTAATGATTTAACCATGTATCTTGGACTATAAATTTTAACTGTTATAGTTTGCTCCAGTTTTGTTGAACAGGAAAAACAATAATATATCTTTTAAATTGTATATTTGAATTACATATTTGTGGAATTCTCAGAAGTTATCATAATCTATTATGTTTTCTCATAACATGAGATAGTCTTTCATAGAAACGTACATTACATCTTAAGTTATAATAAAAAACCATTTCTTTTTAACATGCACACAGGAAACCTCGACCTGTCTCCCAGTTGGTTGCACAGCAGGTTACTCAGCAGTTTGTGCCCCCTACACAGTCAAAGAAAGAGAAAAAAGATAAAGTAGAAAAAGAAAAAAGTGAAAAAGAAACAACTAGCAAAAAGAACAGTCATAAGAAAACCAGGTAAATTTGAAGAGTTTTTTATGACATTTTGAAATAATAAAACCATTTAATAATTTTTTAACATTGGTATATTTATATACACACAATTCACACAACTAAAGTAAAAATTTTGATCTCCTTTATTATAAAGTATCGTGAAAGTTTTTTCTAAGTTTAAAGGATCCATTGGAAATTAAACACAGGCGGTTTCTCTCGCCCTTGCCAGCTCTGACGTGTCTCCCTTTCTTTCTTCTCTTCTTTTTCTAATAAACTTTATTTTAAAACGTGAAAACACACACACACACACACACACACACACACAGAGGCCACAAATATAAGCTTACTGTGATGATGCTTTTTTCTTTTTATGAGATTAAAAGATGTTTGTGTCTCTTCTTTTTTCTTTATAAAAAAGAGCAATTTGAAAGCCAGGAGTGGTATTAAAAATACCGAACCAGATACCTGCATGGGCTTTAAGTAATCAAAATGGTCATGAGATCAGTCAGAACAGTCATGATCCCCCTTTTTGTTCTGTCTTATTTTCTCCAAGGAAAACATGATACCCTTAACAGTACATACAGAGGAGTGACAGCCCTGCACATGACTCAACTTTAGCTCTTAGCAACTTCCTCTGTGGTGCAACGATTTTATTGTCTAAAACATCTATTTTAATAAAAGTAATAAGCTGTCTGCAAAATTTTGATACAACTATAAAAGCCCAATTAAGAGACTCCTACTTCTAGGCTGTCACAGTTTTTGTTTTTTGTATTTTTTGTCATGTTGGAAAAGGTTCATGAATGATTGGTTTGAGTAATGTTAATGATTTGAAACATTTAATGATGTTTTTGTGTTCGGTTACACATGAATCACTTTAAACATAGATGTAGTCATTCTATTACTTTTACCTACTTTTATTGTTTATTACATGCTCAGAAACTTGGCTGAGGGTAAAGCTAGTTTAAATTTCATCATTTTTTGTGTTTAGGCCAAGATTGAAAAATGTGGATCGGAGTAGTGCTCAGCATTTGGAAGTTACCGTTGGAGATCTGACAGTCATTATTACAGACTTTAAGGAGAAAACAAAGTCACCACCTGCATCTAGTGCTGCTTCTGCAGATCAACACAGTCAGAGCGGCTCTAGCTCTGATAACACAGAGAGGGGAATGTCCAGGTCATCTTCACCAAGAGGAGAAGCCTCATCACTGAATGGAGAATCTCATTAAAGTTTATTTCTCCAGTTTCTTAGTCACTTCTGTCCTACCATGCAGATACACAGATGATGCCAAGAAATACCACATTTTCATGACAAACACACTCATGCACTATCCATAATTTGAGTTTTACATAAAATAGAAATTTGTTAGTGTTTGTTAGATTTTATTGCAATCTATGCCTACCAAACATTGCCAGACTTGACATTTTGGTCTCTGCAACTAAGTGCCATGAAAATGTGGTTGAATTATTCATTATGCAGTGTTATTGGTAAGTCTATTTTCACTTTTAGTTTAGTGAATTCTAACACATAATTCTTGAATACTATTGGCATGTAACGAACTTAAATTTTTTATAACATAGTGCAAGCTGCCTAAATATGTATTATTTGAGAATTGTGAAACAAATAGTTATATGTATACAAGTCAAAGATCAACTTAATCAACTATTGCTGCAACAGGATTTTCTTAATGGTTATCCTCTTAAATACACCTGCTGGTACTTGGTGTGGTTAAATAGGAAAATTGTTATTAAATAAAGAATTTGTATGAACCTTTGCCAATGTTTTTGACACGTTTTACTAAATTATTGTTCTGAATTATGTTTCTGGTTTAGCCATTTTCAGGTTTTGTTTGTTTGCTTATTTTTCAGAACATTCATTTATTGTAATGTTTACTAGCAGAGTAGTAAACAATAAAACATTGATTATTTAGCTTTATAATTCAGGTTTAGTGCTGTTGTCATTGAACACTGGTATTTTCTGTATTATATAAAACAAAGTTCAAGTAATTATAAGCATTTGGCAAAAAAGCAAAAGAGAAACTTGCCATGTTTGAAAAGCTGCAATTTTAGAAAGCTTTAACTTAATGATAGTTATATCACTGTTTCCTTATACCAAACTTACCCAGGGTCATAGAAGTATGAATCTAATTAGTACAGAAATGGGAACTGTTACACAGAACTGGGAATAACTAATCTTAAATCCGTTTAATTGGCCTCTTATTAAATATAACAATTATTATGAAAATCATATTACCCTATTTTCAGACACAACTGCCAGCTTATACATTTATCAATATCCTGAAAGAAAAAAGTATTTACCGCCCCATTCACTATTATGTAAAATTACCAATAAAATATTTTTATGACTACAGATTTTGCATTTTTGTTTACAACTAATAAAGTGTTTTATGTTGTATTTAAATTTTAAAATTTGAACCTAGAAACCACACAGTACTACTTAAATTCTCCTAGGGTCTCTTGCTTTCTCTTAATATTTTCTTCTTACATATCCACCTATAGGAGATTTCTGAAATGTAAATGAACTTAAAAACATAACTTGGATACAAAATATTACATGAAAGACATCATGATAACATTTGAAGAAAAAATAAAACTGTAGACCCTAACAGTTGTGATATTTGGTGGTTTTGTGTGGTAATGTAATTTTCTGTTTATTTGCAGTACTTCTTACAGGCACAATGGTACTGTCTTTTTTGTAAGATGCTAGTTGTGAAATAGTTAATTGCATACAGTAAAAGTCTGTGATTAAAACATTTATATACCTCATTCTTTAGTGTTGTTAAATGAAAAATTAAAATTTGTTTATTATAAGATGCTTTCCATGGAATAATAACTAACTGGTTAAGTTATGTTCTTTTAAAACATGAAATATTTTGTTTTATTCTGTGTTTTTAACATGTATCAAATGTTTTATACATTTTTGGAGATGGCAAAATTAAAAATAATTGTAATAGGGAAAATATTTTAATTTTAGATCAAAACTATGCTTTAAAAGCATCTTACATTGGTCAAATACTTTCAGTATGTATTTTAAATGAGCTACAAGATAAAAAATTCTGACAGACGATGGGATTTTACCTGAATGAGGCATACTTGTCTCTCTGCATATGTGGGAAGACAGTATAAAGACAGTATAGCACAGAGTTCAAGAGTGCTAACTGGCACCTGGTGTTTGAGACTCTGTTGTAGAATGCAAGTGAGCTTAAGTAAATTACTTGAACTTGAGTAATTTACTCAAGATCACTTCCCATCTATAAAACAGATAATCATATTCTGACACATACTGGTTGTTCAGTAAATGTGAGTTCTTATTATAGATAAAATCCCATTACAGAAATACAAAAATATTTTCTGTAACAAAAATTAGGTCATGCTCTCTTGGATGACCTAAAGGAATAGCATTTTATAGGTTTCATTGAATTTTCAGTGTGACATCGAATGTTTGCTCTGGACCATCTTTCCATAATTAACCTGATAGTACGCACCGTGAGACTAGAGAAATGAACTAAGGTGACTAGTTTGAACTTTTGTTTTCCTTTTATTAACCATATTTGTCTTTACCTGCTTTTGTTTCACCCTACCTCAAATACACTTCCACACCAGGCCCAAATTCCATAAATGCACCTAGTGTTAAATATGCAAAAAGATTCAGAGCCTGGACTTAGGGTATAATTTTTGCAGTTTCATGAATTTAGTATATTGTTTTAGCAATTGAGTTTTTTTTTAACCAAATTCCATACAAAATATTTTTCAGAGTATTACTTTGCTATATGTACAAGTGAAGATATACATTCTTTGCAGCATACAAGAATAAATATTCTTAAAACCTTTTGTATTATACATAGAAATAGTTGACAGTAAAGGTTTTATTTTTATTAAATGATTTCCTAAAATTATAGTGATAATAGACAAGGTGAAAGCATTAAGAAAGGAAGAAAAACTTCCACTTTTCTAAGCTGATAGCAGATGTGTAGTTAATACATGCTTTTAGATAAAAATCCTTATTGCCTAGAAGAATGTAGTTTCTGCATATTATATCCATTAATGGTTAAATGTTCTACAAGTTTTAGTTTCCACGGAGGCTCTTATTTTGCTTACTGCTATGGTTTGAATGTGGTTTGTGCTTACCATAACTCAGGCAATTAGGATAGATTCATGTCTTTCTCACAAGACTGGGTTAGTCCTCACTGGAATAGATTAGTTCCCACCAGAGTGGGTTGGTAGAAAGCAAGGTAGTATCTCGTGTTTTGTCCTCTTTGCTCTCGCCGGCTTCCCTGTCTGCTTTCTGCCCAGAAGTTGAAGCTGCATGAGGCCCTCATCCCATGGGCTGCCTGATCTTGGACTTTTCAACCTTCAGAACCATGAGTCAAAATAAACCTCTTTTCTTTATAAATTACCTAAGTCTCAGGTATTCTGTTATAGCAAGAAAAAAGCAGACTAGGACACTTATTTTCTTGGTCTGTAACCTATTTTTCTGGACTCTTAAGGACTTGATGTAAAGGCTTGACTTTTTAGTAAGGCATTGATAGAAAAATTTCTGCACTGTACTTTGAAAATTAAGTGAAAATAGAAAAGTGAGTGTGTGTATGGAGAGGATAACAAGTAATACTTTGATTTCTTAGCACTCACCCCCTCCCATTTACCCCAGGCACCATCAACTGGAACAAAGAATGTAGAAAAACTATCAGTGACGAAACAGCTGATGGCGATCAGAGCTAAGGAAGGTTAGAGATACAGGATGTTATCCATCATTTTTCAAAGATGGAGGGAAAATGTTCTCATTGACTATTGAGGGTGATGAAAAATAAGCCCCACTAATAACAAAGACAAGGAAGGATAGGGACAGAAAAAAGATGGAAGAAGGAAAAAAACAAAAGTGACATAAACTAGAAAAGGAAACAGTGGGATGCATCCTAGTTAGTAGGTTAGAATCACCAGGGAGGGAGAGAGTATATCAGTCTGAGAATGTCTTCAAGACAAGGCCTGACATCATCATAATGACTCAATCATTAAAGTTTGTCTTCTGTTTAGAAGACTGTTTATCAGGGCAGCAATGTGTAACACTTTAAAACAATTGTCATCAAAACCAGTTCACTTTAGGCAGCTGTCACAGAGAAGTTTTACCTTGAATTACAAAAATGCTTTACTGAACACACATCCCACTAGCCCAGATCACGTACATGTTATTTTATTATTTTTAGACACAGTCTTACTCTTGTCGCCCAGGATGGATGGCTCACCATGGCCTCCATCTCCTGGTCTCTGGCAGTCCTTTGCCTCAGCCTTCTGAGTAGCTGGAACTATGGGCAGGTACCACAATGCCTGCCTAATTTATTATTGTTGTTATTAGTTTATTTTGGAGGAGACAGTCTCCCAATGTTACCTAGGCTGCTCTGGAACTCCTAGGCTTAAGCAGTCTTCCTCCAAAATGGTGTGATTACAGGCATGAGCCAGCATATCCAGCCTAAATGTTGTATTTTTAATATATAGTTGACCCTTGAACAACATAGATTTTAACTAGACATGTCCACTTTTATGTTTCTTCTGCCTCTGCTACCCTTGATACAGCAAGACCAATCCCTCCTCTTCCTCCCTCAGCCTATTCAAATATGAAGTTGAAGACCTTTAAGATGTTCCATTTCCACTTACTGAATAGTAAACATTTGCTCTCAAGATTTTAACATTTTCTGTAGCATATTTTTTAAGAATGTTTATAAAATATGTTAATCAACTGTTTATATTGACAATAAGTCTTCTGATCAACAGTAGTCTGTTAGTCAAGTTTTGGTGCCCCAATCCCCACATTGTTCAAGGGGCAACTGTCTTAATAGGCTTTATGTTTACCCAGTGCCAATACTGCTGCCTTTATGGAATGGACCAGTTCCGGAGCATGTGAAATGCCATGGTAAAACCAGGTACTTACCGTGAAAAATATCACTTCTGGAAGGTTTCAGTGCTCTGGGACATGTTGCACCTTCTGAGTCTTCCAGGCCTCCCGCCCATCTGTCAATGGAGGGACTGTCATAACTGTTTTACAGTTGTAATACTTTAAGTATTTTATTGATTTAGGTTTTATTTACATCAGTTTTAATTCAGTGAACATTTAGTGAGTATATTTTATATGCTAGGCACTGTACCAGCAATTGGTTACAAAGACAATGATATGCACCTCATATCTTAGAGATCTGTTAATAATTACAATGCTATCACTACAACAATAAAAATATGTATAAGATGCAGAAGAAGCAGAGAAGAGAGTGCTGCCACCCATTTGTTTCTAGAAAATTCACTTAGGTATTTCTGCCATCTGTGCTGCCATCATGGTGTGCATGAATGCCCCAGCTGATACTCTCAGGAGCATCAACAATGCTGAAAAGAGGCAAATGCCACATTCTTATCAGGCTGTGCTCCAAAGTCATCGTCTGGTTTTTAATTGTGATGATGAAGTATGGTTACATTGGATAATTTGAAATCATTGATGAACACAGAGCTGGTAAAAGTGTTGTGATCCTCAGGCAGGTTAAACAAGTGTGACAGCCTCTGATTTGATGTGCAACTCAAAGATCTAGAAAAGTGGCATAATAATCTGCTCCTATCTTGCCAGTTGGGTTTCATTGTACTGACAATCAACTGACATCGTGGACCATGAAGAAGCAAGATGTAAACACACAGGAGGGAAAATCCTGGGATTTTTTTTCCCTAGGGATGTAATACATAGGTACAAATAAAATGCCTCAATGGAAAAAAACTTCACTTAGGCCTATGTATCCACTGCAGTCCACATTGAAAATGTTAGGACCTGGTTGGGCGTGGTGGCTCATGTCTGTGATCCCAGCACTTTGGGAGGCCCAGGCAACAGGATTGCCTGCTCAGGAATTTGAGACCAGACTGGGCAACATAGCCAGACCTCATCTCTACAATAAATCAAAAAAATTAACCCAACATGGTGGCGTACACCTGTAATCCCAGCTGTTGCAAAGGCTGAGGCGGAAGGATCACCCAAGCCCAGAAAGTCAAGACTGCAGTAGCCATGATTGTGCCACTGCACTCTAGCCAGGGTGACAGAGTGGGAGTCCAACTAAGAAATGAAAAAGAAAACAAAAAAAAAGGACTTCATTTTGACGTTTGCAGCTGATAATGTTGGGTGTCACCAGTGTTTTAGCTAGCTACCATTTCATTACCCTAGCTTGAATTTTCAAAAGTTTAAGAATTTGAGGTAATATGAGATAATTTATCATTTTCCTATACTAATTTTCCTGTACTAATAAGTAATATGAGATAATTTATCATTTTTCTATACTAATTTTTTTTAAATCAAGAAACAGCTGAATAAAATCTATTTCCTTTTTGTAGATGTTGAAGAACCATATTACATCACTCTATCCAAATGAGAAATTTTATTCAGACCTATTTCAGGAAAAGCTCTACTTCACCTGAGAAATCAAATTACACATCTTCATTATTAACCATGTAGTTAATGAACCTGTTGGAATTTCAGTTTCCTTGTTTTTTGAAAAAATAGAATAACATTTCGTACTTTATAGGAATATTACAAAGATTAGATTATGCACAGACGTTTACAAAGTGGATATTATGTTACAAACTTCCTAATTTACTCTGAAAAGGTATAGAATTTAACCCTTTCCCTAATTTTTTTTTTTTGAAGAATCAAATATTCAAAGGTAGAAGTGGGAAGGAAATGTGGAGCAGGACCCCACATCTGCTCCTGAGTTATTTAAAGAAGATTTTTCAAAAATGAAAATACCCATTAATTGAATGGCTATTATATATCCAACATGTACTAGGAGCTATAAGAATAATCAAGATTAATATTCTAAATATGTGATTCTTGAGATTTGGCTTGCAAACTAAAGATAAAACGCTAAGCCCCACCTCACCCCCTCAGCCTACCACTCTGAATGGACCACCTTGTGCCAAGGATACCCCATAACAATGTTTAAACCGAGTTCCTGGCCATGATGGGAAGGGAGGCCAGAAACACCTCGTTATAGCCTCTCACTTGTTTGGTTTAGACATAACAACTGACTGGCATTAATGTTAAAATAGCACTCGTAAGACTGACAGAATAAACTCCTTGTGACAATAAGATACCAAATTATAAAAGGGACACAAGGTCATGCCAGGCAAGGGTGAAGTCACTCACTCCTATACTTAAAGCAGGGGCCCTGCATCTCCCAGGCCACAGACCAGAATCAGTCCTAGGAAACGGGCTGCACAGCAGGAGGTGAGCAGAGGGGCGAGCACGTGAAGCTTCATCTGTATTCACAGCTGCTCCCTATCGCTTACATACAGCCTGAGCTCTGTATCCTGTCAGATCAGTGGTGACATTAAATTCTTGTAGGAGCACAAACTCTATTGTGAACTGCACATGCAAGGGATCTAGGCTGTGTTTTCCTTATGAGAATCTAATGCCTGATGACCTGAGGTGAAGTTGAGACGGTGATGCTAGCGCTAGGGAGCGGCTACAAATACAGACTAACATTAGCAGTGAGGGTTGACTGCACAGAGACTATCATAAATCAACTGCTTGCAGACTCATATCAAAACCCTATCAGGGAGTGGCAAGTGAGTTGATTGTACAGCTGCATCTGGTGGCACACTTTAATTCAGAAGCCAACACTTATTTTAGTCCACGCGTGGCCTGCCCGTCATTTTATTTACCACTTTCATCTGTGCCTCTTTTTTTGAATAGTGAGTTGAAATAATATATAATTATTTCATTATATATTACAATGTAATCATAATAGAAATAAAGTACACAATAAATGCTATGTACTTGAATCATCCCAAAACCATTCCCCTCCCGCTTGGTTCATGGAAAAATTGTCTTCCATGAAAACCAGTCCCTGATGTCAAAAAGGTTGGGGACTGCTGACTTAAAGAATTAACTACATCCTAACTGCCACGAGGTTTTTTCCTTTTCTCTAGCTGCTAAACAAGCACTGGTCTTGAGATAAACAATGTTAAAACAATTGTAGCTCACCATCAGATCTAAATAACCCTGTTCCACAACCATAACTACAGTTTTCACTGGACAAGAGACTGGTTTCAGTAACTTTCTCCAGATAAGAATACTGATTGTGGATTGGTTCCCACAGGTTTGCAAAGGTTGCACACTTGTGTGCCTTTGTGTCCTGAAAAGCTGTTTTGTTGTATAGGACCTAACTGTAATACATTTAAATGTTAAGTCTCCGTTCCAAAATGAATATAGGTGCTATATTACATGCGTGTTTGTTAAATATGCATGCACCAGGGCCAACTTCGTGAATATTCATAGATCCTAGTGTAACCTATTGAATATGTAGTTGGCCAACCTGTTGGGCATAAAGATCTTACCGACTCCTCCTCCTGGGAAGTGCCTGTCTTTAGGCTTCTACCCCAGGTTGTGCTTTCTAGCCTGAGAGATGGCCATGTTGTGGGCTGTAACCCCTTTAAAAAATTTCCTTTCCTTTTTAAAAATTTATCAGTTGTCTCTGTTGTTTTTTTTTTTTTTACAGTTGACAGGCTTAATCCTGCATCAGATTGTGAAGATCTCTATCTCCTAATTTAAACACATATATTGATTCTTTTAAATTTATTTTTCTCCAATTAATGTGACAGGATGAAGGGAAGGTCAACATGGGTTAAAAATTAGAATATAAATCAGGTGTGGTGACTTATACCTGTAATCCCAGCACTTTGGAAGGCAGAGGTAAGAGGATTGCCTGACCGAATATCTGGGTTCGAGACCAGCTTGGGCAACATGGCGACACCTTGTCTCCATAATAAATCAAAAAATTAACTGGGTGTGGTGGTACATGCCTGTAGTTCCAGCTACTTGGAAGGCTGAGATGGAAGGATTACCTGAGCCCAGCAGGTCAAGGCTGCAGTGGCTATGAGTGTGCCACTGCACTCCAGCCTGGGCAACAGAGTGAGACTCTAACGTTAAAAAAAAAAAAAAAAGGATATAGCCAGTCTGTTATTAGAGAATTAAGAGACTGGTCTAAAGTTGAAAAAATAAGAATACATACATGCACACAATATTATCATGACATCCAAATATTTTAAAGCATCTTAAATAACTTAATTTTAGGAATATCAAAATGCGATATGTGAATCTTGGAAATGATCAGAAGAGATGTCAGCCTTCACACATCTCCTTGAAGATAGTCAGTTAAAACAGTGTGCGAGTAATACAAATATCTGTTTTTGGAATGGCTTATATACTTTTCAACAGAATTTTTTTTTATAACTACAGTATTAAAAGGAACCTAAGGGGATGACCTGGTCCAGTACCCTGATGTCAGTTAAATGAATGACTAATCTTCTGGATATGCTCTTTTTATAAGTGGTTGCAGAAATGAAAATTACTGGGCTTCCCTTTGTGCCATTCCAGTATTTTAACAATCAAGGAGCTATTCTTTTTTTTTTTTTTTTTTT
>NW_007247052.1:67661-70771 GCF_000164805.1 Carlito syrichta | reverse complement strand
GTGGGTCTCGAACCCGCGGGCTCAGGCAATCCACTCACCTCAGCCTCCCAAAGGCGCGGGATTATAGGCTGAGCCACTGAGCCCGGCTCAAGGAGCTATTCTTAACTTTTACTACATTTAGTTTCTTCGCTGGAACAGAGAACATCCTCTAAACATAATACTAGCTCTTATTCTAGTTTCTTGGTACCACATCCTTCAACCTCTTTTCAAAAGGTATTTTCCATTCATATAAATGCTTTTATTATCATTCCTTGTACTTCATTAAGTTTATCTTCACTTCTCTAAGAAGAAGTGGAAGGATTAATTTAGTATCCTTGTTTACGCCTGTCTTCCTTTTGAGGACTGTACATTCCTTTCTTTCTTTCTTTCTTTTTTTTTTTTGAGTTGGAGTCTCACTCTGTTACCCAGGCTGGAGTGCAGTGGCACGCTCACAGCCATCACAGCCTCGGCCTGCAGGCAATCCTTCCACCTCAACCTTCCAAATAGCTGGAACTACAGACATGCGCCACCAAGCCTGGCTAATTTTTCTTGATTTATTGTAGAGACAATATCTCACCAAGTTGCCCAGGCTGGTCTTGAACTCCGGGCTCAGGCAATCCTCTTGCCTCTACCTCCCAAAGTACTGGGATTACAGGCGTGAGCCATTGTGCCTGGCCACAATCCTTTATTTCTAATTGTCTGCATCTGAACCCCTGTGTGGCATGTAGAATATAGTCAAGAAATGTTTATTGAATGAATAAATGTATGTTCTTATTTTCTTTTCACATCTTGATGGTATGCTAGTCTTCTTTTCTTTCTTTGTTTTGGGGGGGGGCGGAGAAGACAGGTAAGGCAAGAAATTTAATCCTTATAGGAGAGGAAACCGAGTCATAAATGTGTTAAGTGACTTTCCCATGGTCACAGAGGGAGCAAGTTTTTGGTGTAGAGGCTCCAAATGGAGAACTACTATTCTGTTGTGTAGCATTTCCCCACCTTGTATTTCAGGCCAAACTTGTCAATGCCTCAGAGGCAACTTCAATAGTTTAACAGCATAATTTTTCTTCAAGAAGTGTGTGTGTGTATTTTTAAGCTTCCTTTCCCTGATTTTTTGGCACTGGAGCTCCTTTCTGCCTTCAATCTCTCATCTCTGTTCCAGCCTATGCCCTGCAACCAGAATCTGCTCTCCAAAATGTAAATATGATCGTGTTACTTCTTTATTTAAAAACCCTTCAGTGGTTCACTATTGTCTGACAGATTAAGTTCAAACTCTTTGGTGTGCTAAACAAGGCTCTCAAATATCTGGCTCCTTCTACTTCTAGTCTTATCACTTATCATATCCTTTCTTGCATTCACTTAGCTGGTGTTATCAAACTTCTCACAGTTTCTCTTCACACAAGAGCTTATTTCATTGATCCTTCAGCCTGGAATTACTTCCCTTACCCTACTCAAGATTTAGAGCCATTTTTGCTATGAAGTCTCTCTTAACTACACTTGCAGGTAGAACTGATTGCTTTTTTGTGTGTGTGCCCACACCCTTACAGGCCTGAATCCTAATGTCTGTATCGTTGTGTTGCACTTATTTAAATGTATCCACCATCCGTTCATGCCCCAAATAGGCTTCTGGCTTCTTTATACCTTCAGGTACTTGCACAACACTTGGTACAAAGTGATGCACTATAAATGGTTAATATATGAATGTGGTGGAAACTGCTGAAGGGAGAAGAAATAGAGAAGGAAGAAGCAGCTCTTCGGGGAAAATACTAGTTCTGTTTTGAAGATACAAGAGATGAGCTGTGAGGAAGTTCAAAAAAGGTAAAAGGGAAGATTCCTGCTTCACAGGCACTTACCCCCAGTTGGGAGGCAAGGTAGGCACATCAAACAATTAACATTACGTGGTAATAAGATAACTAGGTGGCTGTACACACACACACACACACACACACACACACACACAACATATATATATATATATATATATATATATATACACAATTTATTTATTTATTTATTGGCTTGGAATCTCACTCTGTTGCCCAGGCTGGAGTACAGGGGCATGCTCACTGCCACCGCAGCCTCAACCTGCTAAGCTCAGGTGATCCTTTTGTCTCAGCCTTCCAAGTAATTGGAACTACAGGCACGCACCATCATGCCTGGTTACTTTTTTTGATTTATTGTAGAGATGATGTCTTGCCAAGTTGCCCAGGTTGGTCTCGAACCCATGGACTCAGGCAATCCTTCCACTTCAGCCTCCCAAAGTACTGGGATTATAGGCGTGAGCCACCATACCTAGCCTGTACACACAATATTATAGAAACTCAGAAGCTGGGAAAATCCCTGCTGAGGAGCCGAAAAGAGCATGATTCAGTGCCTTCTAAGTGTTAGTCATTTTTCGGTCCAGTGTGGTGGCTGCCAACAGCCATCACAGCACTTTGGGAGGCTCAGACGGGAGAATTGCTTGAGGTCAGGAGTTCAAGACAAGCCTGGGCAACAGAATGACACCCCCACCCTTCAATTTTTTTTTTGAGTCTCACTCTGTTGCCCAGGCTGGAGTGCAGTGGCATGCTCACAGCCACCGCAGCCTCGACCTGTTGGGCTCAGGTGATCCTTCTGCCTCAGCCTTTCAAGTAGCTGGAACCACAGGCGTGCGTCAAGACAGTCGGCTTTTAAAATTTTTTTTATTGTAGAGGTGAGGTCTCGCCAAGTTGCTCGGGCTGGTCTCGAACCTCTGGGATCAGACAATCCTCTCGCCTCCGCCTCCCAAAGTGCTGGGATTACAGGCATGAGCCATCTCGCCGTCCGGCTGAGACTCACCCTCCTTTTTCCCTTTTTTTTTTTGTTGAGAAAGCAGGATTTATTGAGAGAACAGAAAGAGACGCCCCTCTTCTATTAAAAATAAAAAAAGGTGTTAGGCATTTTTCGTGCGTTACACAATTTAATCTTGAAGGTAGTGTCTCCATTTTAAAGACGAAGAAACATGCTCAGAGACTTTAGATTGCTCAGCGTCACAAACTACCATGTGGAAGAACTACCATTTGAATATAGGCCAACTGTCTCCAAATTCCTCTCGCTACACCTCTCTGCGGTGCAGAGCCTTCTGGGCTCAGGAGTTACCTGTCCCGAGGTGGGCGTTC
>NW_007247052.1:28265-67233 GCF_000164805.1 Carlito syrichta | reverse complement strand
TGCCCGCGGGTCCGGCCCGCGCCTCCCGCCGCTCCGCCCGCCCCTTTGCCGCCGACTCTGACCCCCTCACTCATTTCCCTCCTTTCCCTCCTGCCGGGGCCACCCGGCGTGCTCCCGCCCCTCTGCGACCGCACTTTCTGTGCTTCTCTTCTGACCCGGTCCTGTGCGCTCTTTAGGGCAGTTAACGATTAATTTTCAACTAAAAAAAAAAAAAAAGATTCGTTGACAATAAGAGGTGCCCACAGAAGCTTTATTGCTGTCTGGCTGGTAGGAATTCCCTCTGGTTTCCATGGAGTTCAAGTTGAGATATTGAAACATCAGGCTGGCGCCCTAGTTCAGTGTTGTGTGTGTGTGTGTGTGTGTGTGGGGGGGGGTGTTCTCCTGAAAAGGGCGTCTAATTTTACACAGTTTTCTTTAAAAAGTTTAATATTTAAAAAATCGGGCAGCCTCCCGAGCCAGAGTAGGCTCAGAGAAACTCCTTACGGTTTTCATTATTAGCCACGGTTAGTTAAGTCTGGACCTGGCATGTATGCGGGCCGCGAATTTTTCCTTTGGAAACCCTCGGCTTATCCTGAAACGTACAGCAAATTAAGGAAAACGAGCGTTACTTCTCCTGCTCGAATCAGTTGCGGGATGGGATGGAGGTATCATTCTTGAAAGATCAGTATTTAAAAAGCAGTATAATGGCTTGGGTGGATTTACACACATCACTGCCAGAGTGGGAAATCAACATGAGATTTAAATGGAAATAAGATTGGTTTTGTCAGCGTTTTGTGAATGCTTAACAGGCTGGGCGTTTGCACTGCCTTGAAACACGGACTCCTCTCTAGGAACTACCTGAAGTGCTCCCTACTAAGGCCAGTGGTGCTTTGATGTAGGAAAGTATCAGGTTGGTAGGAGGAGGAAGCATAGGCCAGCTGTAAGCTGTGGGTTCTCCTCTTTTCTCTTTTTCTCTCTGGCCACATCTAGGAGAATGTTGTTGAACATCATTCTGAGAATTGACGGTCATTCCAAAGTAAAAGGGAGAAGTTTGGGCAGAGGAGCATCACGAAAAAGCTGAATTGTCATGTTTTTACCCTGTGATCGGGGTAATTCCTACCACATCAGGACTCTGTATTCATAAAAGGAGAACTAGTTCCACAGCTAGATTTATCAACCCTCAGTTATCTGTCCTGGTAGAGGCAGTGACAGAAGACATGAATGAGCTCGTGAAAAATGACAGATGGAAGCTAAACTGTTTGTGGCCAATTATATTATTGTGAAGGATTTACAATTATGGAAAATGAATTATATTTCTATTGGATAAAATTGTAAGGAAGCAACGTTTTAATCAAATATTGAATGAAATTAGACTATGATGTTAGCATTTCAGTTTGATAGGGTAATATTCAGTGCTTTGGTCTCAGATACTTTATTTTGTGATAGATTTTTATAAATTGTGTTTTCTTGGCCAGTATATTTTAACAAAATTAATTTATTTAGAAAATAAGTTCCTCAGTTTTGTTTGTTTGTTTCGTGTTGATATCTCACTCTGTCGCCCAGACTGGAGTGCAGCGGCAGGGTCATGATGATCACGGCTCAACATTGCCTAGACCTCCTGGGCTTAGGTGATCCTTCCACCTCTGCATCCCAAGTAGAGTGGACTGTGGGCGCTTGCCATCGCACTGGCTAATTTTTTAATTGTTGGAAGAGGCAATTTCACTACGTTGCTCAAGCTGGTCTCCAACTCCTGGGCTCAAGCAATCTGCCTGTCTCAACCTCCCAAAATGCTAGGATTACAGGTGTGAGTCACCGCACCCAGCTCACTTTTAATAAATATCTTAAGTTTGATGTGTCAGAGTCGAGTCAGCTGAAATGTTGTACTTTTATAGGTCCTCTGAGTACTTATTCTTTATTTTAAATGTGGCATACATCTAAGTTAAAACCAAAGATGTAGCAATCTTTGAAAAAATATGAAGAAACATCATGCAAAAGCTAGATTGTCACATTTTTACCGTATGATTTGATTAAGTTCAAGCAAATTCCTAAGACCTCAGGACCTTTATTTTTTTTTGTTTTTGAGCTGGAGTCTCACTCTGTTGCCCAGGTTGGAGTCAGTGACACACTCATGGACACTCCAGCGCTAACCTGCTGGGTAGTGGTGATCCTTCTACCTCAGCCTTCCAAGTAGCTGGTACTACAGGCGTGTGCCACCATGTCGTCTAATTTTTCTGATTTATTATAGAAACGAGGTCTCGCCAAGTTGCCCAGGCTGGTCTCCAACCCCTGGGCTCAGGCAGTTTTCTTGCCTCGGCCTCCCAAAGTGCTGGGATCACAGACTTGAGCCACTGCACCTGGCAGGACTCTTTATTTTGGATATTATTATTTATGATATCTTTGTGAGATCTCAGAGTTAAATAAACTTTTTGACTATCATGGGATATGAAGTAGGTTAGGTATCCTTAACTTCTTTCTCTGTACAAATCATTTGGCCAAGGTCCAAACAACATTAGTAATTGGACTAGGATTGGAAACTATATATCCTTTAATTGTTGTACAAGAGCCCTTTATATAAAGAAAGATAAGGGCCTAGTCTAGATATTTGACTCAGTGGGCAGTGGGTCTGTGAAGCAAGATAACATCTTTCTCTTTTCATATGACTTGGGTATCACTTCATTCATTCTTTGTTAACACCATACTATCTGAAAGATTAGAACTATTATTTCTCTCTTTCATTTAAAGCATGAAGTGTTGGCTCATACCCAATAGGTTCCATTAGTGAAATCATATAAAAAGTATTGCATGGAATTCCATGACAATAAAATACTTGGATAGTTCATTCCAAGTCCTTGAAGTAAGGACTTTAAAGTGACAGGAGTAACTTTTCAGTGAAATCTCTTATCCATTAATGCAATTCTGTTTGAAGCCATTATTTTAGTAATCAGAAAATGCATGGATCTTAGAGTCACAAACCTGTGTTTGGCTCTGGTTGATGTGAGACCTTGACCAAATTATGTCATTTCTTTGTGCTTTAATTTCCTCACTTGCTGGGCACGGTGGCTCACGCCTATAATACCAGCACTTTTGGAGGCAGAGGCAGAGGATTGCCTGGCTGAGGTATGACTGAGGTGGAAGGATCGCCTGAGCCCAGGAGGTCGAGACTGTGGTGGTTGCGAGTGTGCCACTGCACTCCAACTTGGGTAACAGTAAGACTCCCACTCAAAAAAATTTCCTCACCTGTAAAATGTAGATAATACTTTAAAAAAAAAAAAAGGAAAGAAAACAAAGTTTATTAGAGAAAGAAGAGAAGAAAAAAGAAAGAATCATGTCAGAAAAACTTAGCCATGGATGAGTTTCTCAGAAAAGAAAAACTGCTGATAATACTTACTTTACATGATTTATTTCAGCTTCATTGGAGTATACTTGACAATTAAAAATTGTATGTATTTACTGCATACAACTTGATTTTTTTGTGTGTGTTTAGATTAGAAAATATAGTTTATTTAAAAGTAAATGAGGTCAGGCTCAGCCTCTAATCCCAGCAGTTTGGGAGGCCGAGGTGAGTGAATTGCCTCAGCCCTCAGGTTTGAGATCAGCCCAGGCAACTTGGCGAGACCGCATCTCTACAATAAATAAAAAATTAGCCAGGTGTGGTAGTGCATACCTGTAGTTCCGGCTACTTGGAAAGCTGAGGTGGAAGGATCGCTGGAGCCCAGCAAGTCGATGCTGGGGTGGCCATAAGCGTGCCACTACTCTCCAGCCTAGGCGACAGAGTGAGACTCCAACTCAAAAAAAAAACCCAAGAAAAGTAAAAGAGAGAAAAAGAGAAGATTCATCTCCCCAAGGTGGGGGAGGGAACCAAAGCCGGGAAGCCTAGTGACACCAGAGTCTAGCAAGGCAATGGCCAACTTGATGTTTTGATATACATTATGAAATGGTCATTACAATCAAGCTAGTTAACATTCACCGCCTCACATAGTTACCCCACTTTTTTTGTGGTGGGAATATTTAAGATCTACGTCTTAGCAAAGTAGTCATCTTGCTGTACATTAGATTACCTTAATTTGTAATAGAATTCTTAGTTGTCATTGATTAAGATCCAGTAAAACCATCTTACACAACACATATTTGTAAGCTTATATGGGTTGCTGGAGGGAACAGAATTGAAGGAAAAGCTGCAGCTACCAGGGCATCTCCAGGGACCAAAAGAACTGGGGACCTTTATTCTTTCCATTGCACACAGACTTTCTTCATGAGGTTTTTCTCTTTCTTACAGGTTTTCTTCTCTTAAGTAGAAAATCCCAGGAAAAGGCGGACTTGCTTGGATTGCATGCCCATTAGTGGACTAGTTGGTTTTGTCTGGTATGGGAAGCTCTGATGTGCTGGCTGTGTGCCACTTGCATGTCCTTATGGCAGACAGAATAATGTGATTGGTGTTGGAAAGAAGTGATGCCTCAAAGGAGGGAAAATGCTGGGTAAACAGTGGCTCTTCCACATGAAGAGACTCTTTTATTTAAGCTATTCTGTATAGGTAGATTGTTTTAACTATTTGTTAGGTCAGTGAGCCGATACTGTGGGAATGGCAAAGAATTGCCTGGAAATTAGATTAAGAACATTTATTTAGAAAGGGGATCAGAAAGAGAGAGAGAGAGGATCTACCTCTCCAAGACTGGAGAGGGGACCAGAGGCTTAAAGAAAGTGTGTCCTCGAATGCTTGAGACTAGGAGTTTTTAAAACTTCTTTTAGGAGAGGGATGGGGGCAGGCAAGCATTCACAGGAGCTGACCTCATGGTGATGGTGTCTGTTTCTCGCCTCTCTGACGACTGGATGGATGGTCGTCAGCCATATAGATGAGAATGGCAGGGCCAGTAGCTGAAAGACAAATTCTTAGGACAAAGATGTTAATCTTAACGTCTTATGACTCTGCCAGGGCTCTGGGAAAGGATTATTGTTGTGTATGAGCTCAAGGAAACCAGAGAAACTTCATTTTGGGCTCTGTCCTTTCAGTATTCATAGAAAACAGTTACTGTTACCAGTAATCAATACTACTGTGGATGGAGTTATAGCACTTTGTGACTTTTTGCATTTTAGCTGCTCAGGGTGATTAAATTCTCACATTTCACTGATAAGTCTTGACAGTTATTATCAAGATTTCACTTGTAACTGTACATCAGTATTAGTAGTGGTGAATCAAGAAACTACTAAACATTTCTGTGATACCATTTCTGGTCTCATGCCCTTTGCGTGACTTATGGTCACACAGAGAGATGATCACGTCACCTTCTTTTCATATTTGGTTAGGCCATAGATTTATCATTTCTGCTGGATCCTGTTAACACTAGTAGGATATACTGCAAATTTAAAAGAATGGAGTCACAGACTTCAGCTGTGTTGGCTGTATTGACATAGAGCACATATCCTCATCAGTTAGAGATAAGAGTATTTATGATATTGGGCTGCGTATAAGAATCGACATGGAATAGCTTATATAGATTACCTAGTATGGTGCCTGGCGCAGTAAAATTGTAGCTGATGTGATCATTTTGATATATTAAAATTAAAAAAAAAAATTCTGACATCTGGGTAAAATTCTGGTCTTTGGCCCCCAGTCAGGACCTGCTAAACCAGAATGCCTGGCAGTAGGAATCTGTATTTTAGATATGTGTTCCAAGTCGTTATTATAAAACCAAAGATTGAGAACCACTGATTTAGCTGGGAATGGTTTGGTCACTATTTTCACTTTACTGTTTTTAATGAATAAGTTTTTTCCCTCTTTTCTTTTCTTTCTTTCTTTTTTTTTTTTTGAGTTGGAGTCTCAGTCTGTCACCCAGGCTGGAGTGCAGTGGCAGGCTCCCAGCCACCGCACCCTCGACCTTCTGGGCTCAGGCAATCCTTCCGCCTCAGCCTTCCAAGTAGCTGGAACTACAGGCATGCGCCACCACACCTGGCTAATTTTTTGATTTATTGTAGAGATGAGGTCTCATCAAGTTTCCCAGGCTGGTCTCGAACCCTTGGGCTCAGGCAGTCCTCTCACCTTGGCCTCCCAAAGTGCTGGGATTATAGGCGTGAGCCAATGCGCCCGGCCTTCCCTCTTTTCTATATAGGCTCATGCCTATATATATATATTTGTAGAAGAAATGAGTTGGGGCAATGAATAGAGACAAAAGTTGAGTTACTTACTAAAGCCACCATAATCTGCCTTGTTATCGTAGAAACATCTTACATAAAACAGGATACTCTACCTTTTATTTTAGTTCATTGAATATCATTGTGGTATCTACTTCACATATTTGTAAAGTGCTATCTTGGTCTGTTTGGCTGTTACCCATAGACTGGGTAGCTTATAAACAACAAACATTTATTTCTCATAATTCTGGAGGCTGGAAATTCAAGCCAAGGCACCAGCAGATTTGGTGTCTGATGAGGGCTCATTTCCTGGTTCATAGATGGCACCATTCTCACTGTGTTCTCACATGGTGAAAGTGGCAAGGCAACCCTCTGGAGCCTCTTTTATAGAGGCATTAATATTCCCGAGGGCTCTGTGCTCGTGGCTTATAGCCTACCAAAGGCTCCACCTCCTGGTAATTAGGTTTCAACATGTGGATTTGAGGGGTGGGGACACAAACATTCAGACCACAGCAAGTGCTTAGCACAAACGTAGTATTGTTTAGTAAATGCTGGTAATTAATTAATTAAAATAATACAATTTTGTGCTTCTGAGGGGGAAATTGGTTTGACTAATGAAAAAATGATGTGTATTTTTTATTTAAAATTTTTATTTTAAAACATTAAGGTTTTTATCTATGTGTGATACCTGTTGTAACTACTTACCCCCACATATTAACTTAAATTTTGTTCATATTATGTATACCATATGAAGTTTAAAGTTTTTATGTTTTCAGATTGGCTGCTTTTTATTTTATCATTTTTTGTCTTTATCATGCATACAAAAGCTTTCTACCAGAGGTTTACCACCCCCCCCCGTTGTTTTACATTTAAATCTTTAATGTGTGAATACTGTGTGATGCTCTTTTCTTTTTTTTAATGGATAATTTTTTCAGTGCATTTGTGTATAAGCAGTCCTTATCCTACTTACTGAGTATTCTTGAAATTAGAGGTTTAAGAAAAAGGAGTGAAGATATGACTTAGAGCTAGAAATTAAATTGTCTGGAGACAGTTTAGCTGAAAATGAGTGACCCAGGCAATAATCTTAAATAATGGTGATTTGCAGTGTCATGAAAGTGTTCTCCTTTAACATGTCCATAAGTGTCTTTGTTTCTCTTACACAGTCACAGTGCAGGGATCTATGCCTTGAAGTTGTTTTACTGCCTTGCAGCACTTCGTTTATTCTGCCACATTCTTTTTTTTTTCAGGATTAGCCTAAAATTATCCACATTTTTGCAAAACATGCCATTCATGTAAAGTGACAGTGCCTATCCTAGACCTGTTGGAATGCATCTACAGGGTTTGACAGTGTAAATCACAGAAACAAGCCCTGGCTATCTTGAGCCAAAACAGGCTGCCGGTAGAAGAAAGAGCTGTACAACCAGCCTGGGCCACCGTGGCCCAAGAACCTTTACAGGGTCTCCTTCTATCACCCAGGCTCAAATATAGTGGCACTATCGTGGCACACTGCAGCCTCTGACTCCTGGGCTCAAGTGATCCTCCCATCTCAGCCTACCAGGTCACTGGGATTACAGACCATGTCTAGCCCCAAGAAACTTAAGAGCAGGAATGTATCAACAATCGTGGACAATCTCCTCAGGCCTCACCACTGGGGACATCTTGGCTCCACTTTCTGTCTTCTCAAGTCTTTATTTATTTTTTATTTTTATTTTATTTTTTTGAGTTGGAGTCTCACTGTCGCCCAGACCTCAGCCTCGACCTGCTGGGTTCCGGCGATCCTTCCGCCTCAGCCTTCCGAGTAGCCGGAACTACAGGCGCGTGCTACCACGCCCAGCTAATTTTTTTATTTATTGTAGAGATGAGGTCTCGCCTGCCCAGGCGGGTCTCAAACCCACGGGCTCAGGCAATCCACTCACCTCAGCTTCCCAAAGGTGTGGGATTACAGGCTTCTTCTCAAGTCTTTAATCAAGACTCAGTTTCTCAGGAGAGTCTGATAAGCCTCCCTTAGGTTACATGACCATTCCCTTTGGAGTAAGGCCCAGGAGGGAAGCTTCTGACTAGCACTGAGGGCATGTGAAATGGAGGAATAGCAGGTCCCCAAAGTAAAAGTGAGTTGCCATGTTCAGGAAAGGATGATGGATAGACACCGATACTGTAATATCCAAAGACATTTACAAGCCTTTCATTCTAGATGCTTTCAATCAAGGAAACTCCTATAAAATGTTGAACATGGTGATAAAATGTATAGACTTTCAGCCATGGAATGGGTGGCCTGGGTGATCTCTCCATTTTGCACATGAGACCTAGAAATGATGAACTGCAAAAGACCAAACAGATAGTCAGGAGTGGAGTTGGGGCTCATTGAAGTCCAGGCCTTTGCTGTTTCTCCTGCTCTCTTCGTCTCTTCAGCTCAGATACCAGCAAGGACTAGTTCTTCAAGTGCAAGTCACAAAAACCCAGTTAAATTAGAGACAGCAAAAAAGGAGAATTTGTAGCTCATACAACTGGAACATCCACGAGCAGCTCCAATTTCAGGCTGCATTTGGCCTCAGGGGCTCCGATGAAGCTTTGAGGGCTCAATTTCTCTTTTCCTTTCATTCCTGTTTCCCCTGGGATGGCTTCGGTCTCCAACAGGCTCTTCTATGGTGGTGTCAAGATGATAGCAGCAGGTTCAACCTCACATTCTTTTCCTTAGGATGTGGATTCTAGAGGACTTGGTGCTAGGTTTAGATGAGAGAGTTGTAAAACAAATGTATCACGGCAAGACAGACTTAGGAAAGACTGCATGTAAGCTTTCCCAGCTGTAGAGACCTTTGATTCATGGAGACCTGTCCTGCAAGTTGGCTCACATCTTACTGACCAGGACTCTTGCAAGTATAGGGAAAAGCAGCTCTTCAGCTGGGCATATGGCCACTTCAGCGGATCCAGAAGTCTGTTCCTGGGACCTCGCAACCCACGTTCTTCCTGAGTACATCTCTCATCCACTGAGCACAGCCACATGATACTCCTCAAAAGCAGCACAGTCCAGCTGCTTCCTGGCAGGACGGAAACACCTCTCACAGGCCCTTCTGTACGCAATGGCCTCCTCTCTGTCTCCTGGGGGTTAGGGCCGATTTCACAGCTCGCTCATTTAGTTGGCGGTGCCTAGTTAGACCTCTGCCTTGGTTCCAGACTCCACGACAATACATGGGAAACTCATTCTGCAGGTCACAGGCAAGTCCCCCAGGGATATCCTCAGCCTCTGGATAGCGGGAGCCCATCGGGGGCGCGGGTCAGAGAGCTGCAGGAGAAGGGGGTGCTGGCTGGTGGGAACCAGGAAGCGCAGTCATCCGCCTCCAAGAGGCCGCGCGTCCCAAAAGGCCCAGGCGCCCTGGCTTCGAGCGGCGGCGAAGACAGGGCGGACAGCGCGGGAAAATGTGGGATGTCTGGAGATTTCGTGAGTTGGCGTACAACTGCACGCGATGGCACGCGACCCTTTTTTTTTTTGAGTTGGAGTCTCACTCTGTCGCCCAGACTGGAGTGCAGTGGCCGCTCCCGGTCACCGCAGCCGCGACTGCTGGGCTCCAGCGATCCTTCCGCCTCAGCCTTCCAAGTAGCTGGAACTACAGGTGCGCACTACCACATCCTGGCTGATTTTTGATTTATTGTAGAGATGAGGTCTCGCCAAGCTGACATTCTTAAGCTGGGTATGCCTAAATGTATCTCTTACTTTGTAAGTTGTACATGATTTTCACTGAAACCTCATGACTATCGTGGACATTTGGAAATGAAAGTACCTTTTTCAGTTTAATTTAAAAATATAAAAGATCTACTAAAGGCCTCACCTCCTAATATCATCAGTCACTGGATTTAAGTAAACTTCAAGTTTGAGAACTGTTATTGTTAATTCCTTTGTTTAATCTAGAGCATGAAATGTCTCCATTTTAAAAACATTTTTCAGGTACTGAAATTTTGGGGAATGCTTATTTTTTATCAGTTTGCTCTTTAAAAAAAGCTTTCCATATTGAAATAAATATTGATTCACATAAAGTTGCAGAGGCACCCAAGGTGTCCTTCATTCAGTTTTCCCCAGTAGTAACATCTTATCTGACCATAAGTAATATCATTATATCTAGAATATATATGTATCAATATAGTGCTTTATTTTAACCCCAGAAATTGATACTGTACAATCCACAGACCTTATTCAGATATCATCAGCTAGCTAGCTAGCTTGGTTTCTTTCTTTTTCTCTTTCTTTCTTTCTTTCTTTCTTTCTTTCTTTCTTTCTTTCTTTCTTTCTTTCTTTCTTTCTCTTTCTTTCCCTTCCTTTTTTTCTCTCTCTCTCACTGTTACCTAGACTGGAGTGCAGTGAAACTATCATGGCTCACTGCAGTCTCCACCTTTTGGGCTCAGGTGATCCTTCCACCTCAGTCTCCTGAGTAACTGGGACTACAGGCAGGCGCCACCACAGCTGGCTAATTTTCAAAATTTTTTTGTGGAGATGAGGTCTTGTTATGTTGCCCAGGCTGGTCTTGAACTCCTGTACTCAAGAGATCCTCTCACCTTGGCCTTCCAAAGTGTTGAGATTACAGGTGTGAGCCACTGTGCCCTGTCACAGATTTATGTGCACGTGTGTGTGTGTGTGTGTGTGTGTGTGTGTGTGTGTAGTTTCATGAAGTTTTATCACATATATAAATGAATGTAACCACCCCCCAAAACAGTATTCATCACCACAATGATCCCTTGTGTTACCCCTTGGTGTAAACAAGTTACCTAGAGTATTAAAGCCTAATGAAATTTGAGGGGAAATCATAGTAACATTTTATTTCCATTTGACCCACAGTGAAAAAATGTGCACTTGTGGACTTCAATATTTACTGAAGATGTATTCCCCTTAACTCAGCTTACTGGTTTCAACCCATTAGAATTATTTAGTAGAGTTACCTCTTTGAATGTTGAACATCTAGTATCCAACTTTCAACTGTTTTAAGTGACTAATAACCAGAACCTGGATAACTACCTTTACTTTTTCAGTATTTTTAAACTTCAGTTTATCTTTTTGACCTGAAAGTACAAGTGCTGTTTTCAGATTAGTTGTTTGTCCTAATTTATTTCATTGTTTTTAATCAATTACTGGTATGTAATGAGTTCTCAGTGTAAATATCTACTCTTTTTTTTCTTTTTTTTTTTTTAAGTTGGGGGTTTCTGTCACCCAGACTGAAGTGCAGTGGCATGATCATTGCTCACTGCAGCCTCCAACTCCTGGGTTTAGGTGGTCCTTTTGCCTCAGCCTCCTGAGTAGCTAGGACTACAGGTGCATGCCACCATGCCCAGCTAATCGTTTTGATTTTTTTTGTAGCAATGAGGTCTTGCTGTGTTGCCCCAGCTTGTCTCAGACTTCTGGGCTCAAGCGATTCTCCCTCCTCAACCTCCTAAAGTACTGGGATTATAGGCATGAGCCACCACACCCAATCAGGTATTAAGAAATTTTAAATGAATTATTCTGCTTTTTGCCAGCTGTACCCTAGTGTTTTCTGAAATTTTTTAAAAAATTTAATTAAAAAAATTTTTTTAGAAAGCAGGATTTATTTATTTATTCATTTATTTTATTTTATTTTATTTTTGAGTTGGATTCTCACTCTGTCACCCAGACTGGAGTGCAGTGGCCGCTCCCGGCCACCGCAGCCTCAACCTGCTGGGCTCCGGTGATCCTTCCGTCTCAGCCTTCCAAGTAGCTGGAGCTACAGGCATGCACTACCACGCCCAGCTAATTTTTGATTTATTGTAGAGATGAGGTCTCGCCGAGTTGCCTAGGTGGGTCTTGAACCCGCGGTCTCAGGCAATCCACTCACCTCAGCCTCCCAAAGTGCTGGGATTACAGGTTGAGCCACCAAGCCCGGCCAATATGTTTTCAATTATCTTGTGTATACCTAGGAAGCTATTCAGTGAGTCATGGTTTCACAATTCTTTGACTATACTAAAAACTATTAGATTATGCACTTTAAAAGGGAATTATGACTTGTATTATTCTGTTTTGCATTGTAACAACCTCAAACATCTT
This sequence comes from Carlito syrichta, assembly GCF_000164805.1. NCBI lineage: Eukaryota > Metazoa > Chordata > Mammalia > Primates > Tarsiidae > Carlito > Carlito syrichta. Next base: position 55,085 of record NW_007247052.1, on the reverse strand, counting down.
AGCAGTTCGTACCAACAAATATTTATTTCTTGTACTTGTCTATGGCTATAACTTTGCTTTGTGTATTTTTTCATCCTAGGACCAAGGTTGAAGGAGCAGTCTGTATGTTGGATATGCCCAGTCTCATCGTAGGGGAAAAGTGATAGACTAGATTGAATTTTATAATCCCATTAGAAGCTTCTACTTGGATGCTGTAATTGCTTGTCCATATTACATTGGTGAAACAAGTCACTTGAATAAGGTCATAGTTAGTAAGTGAGACAGGAGTATCTCCCGTCAGAGGCAGGCAAGGCACATAGTAATGAGCAAGGTTGTATAATTATTTTATAGTTAAGGGTGGAGGTGAATAATTGTGAACAGGAATATGGTCTGTTCTACAAACAGAGATTGCTGATTGAGGAAAAACAAAGATTAATGATGCAAGTTGTCGTTTAAGGACCCCTGAGAAGAAAATGAGTAATAGAGGGCAGATGGAATACATATGGAGTTGGTAGTAGGCACGAGGGGTTAGTTAGGAGAGGACAATGATTTTATAGTTCTACTAATAAGCATAGTCATGTCAGTAACTGTTCTTCAGTATTCATCTAAAAAGATGAATGAATGGCTAAAAAGTATGGTAGAGGAATGAGAAGCTGTGGATATAGGATCCAGGATGGACCCTATGGTGTGGTCTGAGTAGACTGGGAAATGAGTAGAGGAGGAGTTATACTTGAGAAACATGTGATTGTAAGTCTGAGTAATTGAGGTATAGGCATTTAGGATTGCTGTTTCAGGTTATGACAAGGTCCAGGATTTACCATTTTTAACTGAAGGGAAAAGGAGATAAAAGTTACTGGAGTTGAAGAATTGTGTAACCTGGGTATTGGGTAGGTCTCCCAGATTGCAGTATCCAAGATGACAGTCTGTCATTTCCCATTAGACAATGTGATCCATGTCTGTTACTCACTATTGTGTTTCCAGTGTTTGGCTTGTATAGGTGGTCATTCAGTTGATAATTTATTGATAGAGGGAAGTGGTATTTGATATTGAGAGAGGACTGTGAACTGAATGCTAGTTTTCTGTGATTGGAGGAGAAACCAGTAAGTTGGTAGATCAGAGTAATGCAGCATGTGGCTCCAGTTGGTGCTGGCTTTTGACTAGGGGCTCAGCTGAGACTGTTGACCTGCATCCTCTCAAATGGCTTCAGATGACAAAATCAGTTTTTAAAATTATTCCGATAAGTCTGGATACTGTGGCTCATGCCTGTAATCCCAGCACTTTGGGAGGCCGAGGCAGGAGGATTGCTTGAGCCCAGAAGTTTGAGACCAGCCTGGGCAACATAGTGAGATCTCATCTTTACAAAAAAATAAAAAGATTTAGCCAGGCGTGGTGGCACATGTCTGTAGTCTCAGCTACTTGGGAGCCTGAGGATGAAGAATGACCTGAGCCCAGGAAGTGGGAGCTATGGTGAGCTGTGATCATGCCACTGCACTCCAGCCTGGGTGACAGAGTGACACCCGGCTCAAAAAAAAAAAACCAAACCTCAAAATAGTCATTGAGCCTAGCTAGGTTCTGGATAAAGGGGGTTAGTTCCTACTTAATAAAGTACGAGAGAATTTGTGATATCCTTAATCCATTGTATTTGATACCTAGCTTGCCATTAGCAGAAGTGCAGAGCTCTTGGTATGGCTCAAAGCTTCACGAGATTTAAACTTATTGATAAGTTGTCCAATATGTTGGTCTTATTGAATTTAACTCTTAAGACTATGGCTTCTCCATCTTGCATCAACTTTTTAAAAAACATTGCCCTAAAATACAGTTTAGAAAAAAAAGTGTGGTTTTTTTTGTTGTTGTTGTTTTTGAGTTGGAGTCTCACTCTGTTGCCCAGGCTGGGATGCAGTGGCACGCTCACAGCCACTGCAGCCTCCACCTCCTGGGCTCAGGTGATCCTTCCGCCTCAGCCTTCCAAGTAGCTGGGACTTCAGGCACACGCCACCACACTCGGCTACTTTTTTGATTTATTGTAGAAATGAGGTCTTGCCAAGTTGCCAGTACTTTGCAAGTTGCCAGCTCAAGACTGGTCTTGAACCTGTGGGCTCAGGTAGTCCTCTCACCTCTGCCTCCCAAAGTACTGGGATTATAAGCCTGTGCCACCGTGACTGGCTGGGAAAAAAAGTTTTTAAAGACTGAAATAAAACATCTAAAACCACAGCTTCTGGAACAACCACTTGTTCTTGTGTATCTTGAATCTCTTCAAACTTGGCCTTAGCTTTTCATTGTGCTTTGTGTTTAAGAGCAGGGTCTCTGAAAAACATCCTTGTTGACAGAAGTTTTGTCCAAGGGGATACCACAGAGTACCTTGTGGGCATGAGGTGATTGTAGTATAAACTTGCACAAAATACTTGATCTTTGACCTCTTGGTATTTCTTGCCCATGACAGCTGCACTGCAAGGAGAGCGGTCAGTTCTAACCACTTTAGAGCATAGCTGTAGGCTTGGTCTGGGGTGCCATCATCAATGCTTTTGCGTGGTGATATCTCTGAGTCTGGAGTAGCATCTGGCCAGAACCAGCAAGCACCACTTTCCTAGGTTTCATAAACTTGCCTATTTTGACAGCATCTGCCTGAAATGTAGTTTTAATTGTAATATTGTGGAGGGTCTCTTTAGTTTAGAGGCTCCTTGGTGGAGAGAGTTTGAAGTGTGCTTTCCAACTCACATGGGTGTTAGTTATGAAGCTCAAGTAATTTTGGCAGCTTCTGTGTGTTGGAAACATACTTACTAATTTTTCTTTATTCTTTTTTGAGTTGGAGTCTCACTGGAACTACAGGCACACACTATAATGCCTGGCTAATTTTAAAAAATTTATTGTAGTGATGAGGTCTGGCCAAGTTGGCCAGGCTGGTCTCGAACCTGTGGACTCAGGCAATCCACTAGCCTCCTATAGTGCTGAGATTACTGACTGAGCCACTGAACCCGGCCTTGAAATTTTCTAGTAAAATTTTTTTTTTTTTTTTGAGTTGGAGTCTCACTCTGTCGCCCAGACTGGAGTGCAGTGGCTGCTCCTGGCCACCGCAGCCTCGCCTGCTGGGCTCTGGCGATCCTTTCGCCTCAGCCTTCCAAGTAGCTGGAATTACAGGCATGCGCTACCACGCCCAGCTGATTTTTTGTTTTATTGTAGAGATGAGGTCTCGCTGCCCAGGCGGGTCTCGAACCCGCGGGCTCAGGCAGTTCACTCACCTCAGCCTCCTTAAAATATGAGTATTAAAGATATCAAAATGCTAATTTAACAGTGGTGGGTAATTTGCTTCTTAGGCTTTTTAAAATATTCTAAATTGTACTTAATGAACATGTATCAACTCATGTATTTGTAAAAACACTAATATAAAAAATTTAATCCTTGTAATTTGTTGTAGTAAATAAATAGAATTATCACAAGAGAAGTTATATCAATACTTTGATGAAAATGTCTAGGTTGACTCTTGATTTCCCTTTGTACACAGTGTTTCTCATTCAGGTTTGATCCTGCATTTGTATTTTTAATAAGCGATTTTAGGACTAGGCAGGTTTCAAAAACAGGCTGATTTGTTTTGTAACGAAAAGTGCAAGTTGAGGCAGCAAATGGTATTGAAAAGATACATAATTTTAAGTAATAATTTTGTAGAAAAATTAAATTTTTCTTTGAGATTTCCATTTTCCACTATTGTAGAGTTTGACGGGACAGAGGCAATAACCAGATTAGTTATTTTCTTCTTGGAACAAAGGTACACATTAGATATTAATTGTAAATAGAAATTGTGAATTTGTTGAAATAAAGCTGTGATGACTATATCTGAAAGATGGAGATAATATTTATCTTAATAGGTTTTGTTTTTTGTTTGAGTTGAAGTCTCACTCCGTCGCCCAGGCTGCAGTGCAGGGGCACGCTCACAGCCACCTCAGCGTCGACTTGCTGGGCTCAGGCTATCCTTCTGCCTCTGCCTACCAAGTAACTGGATCTACAGGCACGTGCTACCTCGCCCTGCTGTTTTTTTTATTTGTTGCATAGATATGGTCTCACCAAGTTGCCCAGGCTGTTCTCGAACCTGTGAACTCAGGCAGTCCCCTCACCTCAGCCTCCCAAAGTGCGGGAATTACAGGCTTGAGCCACCGCGCTAATTAAGTCATAAGTTTTACTGATGCATACACATTATCTTTTCTCCTTCTGATTTATGAACCTTTGAAATGAAGGTAGATAACCTGCTTTGGGAGGCCGATGTGAGTGGATTGCCTGAGCCTGCGGGTTTGAGACCCGCCTGGGCAACTTGGTGAGACCTCATCTCTACCATAAATCAAAAATTAGCTGGACATAGTAGTGCATGCCTGTAATTCCAGTTACTCGGAAGGCTAAGGCAGAAGGCTCCCCGGAGCCCAGTGGGTCGAGGCTGCGGTGGCTGGAAGCGTGCCACTGCACTCCAGTCTGGGCGATGGAGTGAGACTCCAACTCAAAAAAAAGAAGATAGATTACCTTTTTAGCTATGTCAGAAAGTGATGTCCCTTTAGAGGAAAACCAAGTCACAATGTAACTTTTTTCTGTTGATTTTTTTTTTTTTTTTGAGTCGGGGTCTCATTCTGTTGCCCAGGCTGAAGTGCAGTGGCATGATCATGGCTTACTGTAGCTTCGACCTCCTCGGCTCATACGATCCTCCCAACTCAGCCTTTCAAGTAAATGAGACTACAGGCGTGTACCACCATATACAGCTAATTTTTATTTTTTATTTTGTAGAGACAAGGTCTTGCTATATTGTCCTTGAACTCCTGGGCTCAAGGGATCCTCCCGCTTTGGCCTTCTGGGATTACAGGTTTAAACCACTGTGCCCAACCTGTGTTGATTTTATACTTCCAACTTTGCTATTCTTTATGCAGTAGTATACCGAATTACTTTCATAGCATTTTAGAAGCTCTCAGTGCCAGACCTTGTTCGCAGAGATTCTGATTTAATAGAATATGATGTGAGCCCTTTTGGGTGAGTTCATTAAGCAGCCAAGGCTGAGAAACCCTGCCTTAAACTGTTGACTTTTGTGAGAGATGTGATCATAGATTTTTGCAAATGGGACATTTCATAGACTTTTTGAGATATAAGAACAGTAACTTATAACTGAACTCATAGTGAGAGAAAACAAAACTCCATAGTGAGGAGATAATGAAGTAGCCTGGTTTAGTGATTCACCCTGACTTCATACATAGTTTAGTACTTAGGCCCCCACTGTAGTGAATTTTAGACTATTGCTTTGAAAAGAAATAATGGCAAAAACATACCTTTTTGTAACATGAGACTTTTTTTTTTTTTCCTTTTTAGCTCCAACCTGTGATCTAAGAAAAAGGACCATACTTGATTCTCCATTTTAACTTGTGTAGTGTAAAACTGAGATAATGTAGATAATGAAACTGGGTCATGACTATTTGCATTGTTCTTTTTTTTTTTTGAGTTGGAGTCATACTGTCGCCCAGACTGGAGTGCACTGGCACGCTTCCGGCCACCGCAGCCTCGACCTGCTGGACTCCGGCAATCCTTCCGCCTCAGCCTTCCAAGTAGCTGGAACTACAGGCGTGCACTACCAAGCCTGGCTAATTTTTTGATTTAGTGTAGACATGAGGTCTCACCGGATTGCCCAGGCGGGTCTCGAACCTGTGGGCTCAGGCAATCCACTCACCTTAGCCTCCCAAAGCACGGGATTACAGGCTGAGCCACTGAGCCCGGCTTTTGCATGGTTCTTAAACATTTTTTGAGGTGTACATATTTCTGGGGGCACATGTGATGTTTTGATACACACATATATATTGTGTGTAGTGATTAAATCAGGGTAATTGGAATATTAATCATCTCAAACGTTAATAATTTCTTTGTGTTGGGAATGTTGCACTTTTTAAATAGCTATTTCAAAGTATACATTATTATTATTATTATTATTACTACTATATTTTGTTGTTACTGAGTGAGCGTTCACTTTGTTGGTTAGGCTGGAGCGCAGTGACACGCTCACAGTTCACTGCAGCCGCCACCTCCTGGGCTCAGGTGATCCTTCCATCTCATCTTTCTGAGTAGCTGGGACTGCAGGCATGCACCTCCTTGCCCAGCAAATTTTTTTTTTCTTTTTTGAGTTGCAGTCCCACTCTGTTGCCCAGTTTGGAGTGCAGTGGTACACTCATGGCCACTGCTGCCCCGACCTGCTGGGCTCAGGCAATCCTTTTGCCTCAGCCTTCCAAGTAGCTGGAACTACAGGTTCACACTACCACACCCGGCAAATTTTTTTATTTTTATTGTAGAAACAAGGTATTACCAAGTTGCCCAGGCTAGTGCTGAACCCCTGAGCTCAGACAGTCATCTTGCCTCTGCCTCCCAAAGTGTTGGAATTACAGGCATGAGCCACTGTTGTTTTTTGTTTGTTTGTTTGTTTGTTTGTTTTGTTTTGTTTTGTAGTGATGAGGTTTCACTATGTTGTCTACACTGGTCTTGAACTCCTGGTCTCACACGGTCCTCCCGCCTCAGCCTCCCACAGTGCTGGGATTGCAGGCGTGAGTCACCACACTTGGCCATAAGTTAACTATATAGTTACTCTATTGTGCTATTGAACACTACAATTTATTCATTCTACTAACTGTATTTTTTTACCCATTAACTTACCTCTTCATTCCCCCTCCCCTTTACCATCCGGGTCTCTGGTAACCACCATTCTACTCTCTATTTCCTTGAGTTCAACTTTCTTAGCTCCCAAATGTCATAAGTGAGAACTGGTGATATTTGTCTTGCTGTGCCTGGCATATCACTTAACTTAATGTCCTCCAGTTCTATCCTTGTTGCTGTAAATAGCATGATTTCATTTTTTATGACAGAATATTATTCTGTCATAAAAAATGAAAATATATACCACATTTTCTCTTTTTTTTAATATGGAACACTTCACAAATTTGCATATCATCTTTGCACAGGGGCCATACTAATCTTCTCTGTATCATATATGTGCTGCCAAAGCAAGCACCACCTTTCTTTTTTTTTTTTTTTGAGTAGGAGTCTCACTCTGTCGCCAGGCTAGGAAGTGCAGGGGACCGCTCCCGGCCACCGCAGCCTCGACCTGCTGGGCTCCAGCGATCCTTCCGCCTCAGCCTTCCAAGTAGCTGGAATTACAGGCATGCGCTACCACGCCCGGCTGATTTTTTGATTTATTGTAGAGATGAGGTCTCGCTGCCCAGGCGGGTCTCGAACCCGCGGGCTCAGGCAATCCACTCACCTCAGCCTCCCAAAGGCGCGGGATTACAGGCTGAGCCACCGGGCCCGGCTGCACCACCTTTCTTTATCTATTCATCTGTAGTTAGACACTTACATTGATTCCATGTCGTGGCTATTGTGAGTAGTCTTGCAATAATTATGGGAATGCACATGGATAGATAGCTTATTGGTATACTAATTTCCTTTTGGTGGGGGGGGGGGGTATAATATATCCAGCAGTGGGATTGCTGCATCTTGTTATAGTGCTATTTTTAGTTTTTTGAGGAATCTCCAAACTGTTCTCTGTAGTGACTATTAATTTACGTTTCCACCACCAACATTCCCTTTGCCATTTATCTTTGTCAGCATGTTATTTTTTGTCTTTTTGATAATTGCCATTTTAACTGGGGTGAGATGTTCTCTCATTGTGATTTTAATTTGCATTTCCTTGATAGTTAGTGATTTTTGAGTGTTTTTCATATTTTTATGGGCCATTATGGTTTCTTATTTTTTAGTGTAAAACACCATACAAGTAGTTTGGGTTGACAGTTAATTTAAAAGCATTTAAAATCTTTTTTCTTTCTGCCAGCATTCATGGCAGTTTTATTTTGTTTCAGGATAAGCAAATATTTTGGTTGGCTGAAAAGGATTTGTTCTAGGGTAATATGTATAGTCCTTATAAATTTTAGAAGACATACTTTGTCTGTGTCATCTGAGGAAGGAATTTTAATATGTCAGGAGAGTTCCTGATGAGAAAATTGTTTCCCAGTCTGTAGTATAGACTATGTAGAGCTTTTAAAGTTCTGTTTAAAATAATGGTGCTCTAAGTAAGGGAGAAATAAATTTTTGAAAAAAATCTTCAAGTTACTATAGCAACTTGAATTTGCAATTTTGTTGCTCTAAAATAGAACAGAAAGTTACTGTGTTTCTAAGTAAATTCCTTGTTAGTTCCAAACTGCTATACTCACATAGGACTTATTTCTGTCTTACTGTTAGGTGTAACGATTTCTCTCTGAGTTACTGGAATCCCTATTGGATGCTGCCCTCTGATGTTTGTGGAATGAACTGCTTTTGGGAAGCGGCTTTTAGGTAGGCACTTAATATTTAATTGGTAGATCAGTGTAGGTAAGATTAGTTAGTAGGTAACAAAACCTTTGACTGTAATAGGATGTGAATATTTCTTATAAGTGAGTATTATATAAATACATAATTTTCTGATTGGGTTTTCTATTTTTCCCATTTTGTAGTTGTTATCACTCATTTTTAGTATACTGCATTAAATGTTCTAAATTTTTTTGAGATATTAAGGTAAACCATTCTTAGAATTTATGATCTAACTTTAGGTGACAGGTGATAAAGTGACAAGTGGTAAAAATAGGCTTCCACTGACATTTATAGGTGTGTGTGTGTGTGTTTGTGTATGGCATTTATTTAATTTAAAGCTGGTGTACTGGAAAACATTTTGTAGGTATATGGGGGCAACTGGGGAAGGATTATATTAGTTATTAGTAGGGAATGAATATTGGGGAATGGAAGGATAATGAAAAATATTTTGTGAAGGAGTAAATGTCATAGCATTGTTTATTGACCTTTTAAGTTGCTGAATAGTTTGACTTTGCTCACTACTCTGTATAACGAAGGTATTGGATTGGCTGACCTCTCAGATTTCTTCCTGCTCTAATCTTCAATGAAAGATATGAAAGAAACAAGGCATGGCATAAGGCTCTGGCTCTCAGACTATCTCCCTGAGATAGTGGCAAAGGAGAATGGTACAGTAGTCTGAAATGCCCTTCCCATAGTAAAATAGAGAGTATCTGTTTTTACTGAATCTTTATGATTGATTTGAATTTTAGTTTTACTCCTTCTATTTGCCAAACACTGTGCTAAGAACTAGACACCTGAGTCAGGTTAATGTGGCTCCATCATTCTGGAGCTTGCATTGTAATGGGATCTTCACATTAGTAATGTGAGATTATAGTAGAAGGTGACAAGCTGTAGCTATGATGTCATCTTTTTTTTTTTGAGTCAAGAGTCTCACTCTGTCGCCCAGGCTGGAGTGCAGTGGCATACTCACGACCACCCCAGTGTTGACTTGCTGGGCTCTGGCGATCCTTCCACCTCAGCCTTCCAAGTAGCCAGAACTACAGGTGTGCGTTACTATGTCTGGCTAATTTTTTGGTATATTATAGAGACGAGGTCTCACCAAGTTGTCCATGCTGGTCTCGAACCCCTGGGCTCAGGCAATCCTCTTGTCTCTCTGCCTCCCAGGGTGCTGGGACTATAGGCTTGAACCACCACACCTGGCTAATTTTTTGGTTTACTGTGGAGATGAGATCTCACCATTTTGCCCAGACTGGTCTCAAACCCATGGGCTCAGGCAGTCCTCTCACCTCTGCCTCCCAAAGTGCTGGGATTACAGGTGTGAGCCACCATGCCTAGCTGATGGTACCAGGGAGGGCTTCCTGAATGGAGTGACTAGATGATGAACAGGAAATTAGCCAGGTTTAAGGATAGGGGATAGGAGGTTAAGTGTTCTATGTAGGAAGAACTTATTTTTTTAATTTTTTAATTTTTTTTTTTAAGTTGGAGTCTCACTCCTTTACCCAGGCTGGGGTGCAGTGGCACGCACGCTCATGGCCACCCCAATATCGACCTTTTGGGCTCCAACCATTCTTCCACCTCAGCCTTTCGAGTAGCTAGAACTTCAGACGCATGCTACCATGCCCAGCTATTTTTTATTTTATTGTTGAGACAAGGTCTCACTAAGTTGCCGGGGCTGGTCTCAAACCCGTGGGCTCAGGCAATCCACTTGCCTCGGCCTCACAAAGTTCTAGGATTACAGGCTGAGCCACCAAGCCCGGCCCAGTGTAATATTTTGAATGATTATACCAAGCTCATTAATATATTCATCACCACACATTTTTATCATTTTTGGTAGTGAGAACATTTAAAATGCTCTCTTATCAGTTTTGTTGAAATATACAATGCATTATTGTGAACTGTAATCACCTTCTTGTGCAATAAATCTTGAAAACTTCCTCCATCTAACTAGAACTTTGTACCATTTGGTCAGCATCTTCCAATCCTATGCCCCACCGTCTGCACCCTCTTCCTCTGGTAACCACCATTCCACTCTCTCCTATCCCAAGTACTAACCAGGCCTGACCCAGCTTAATTTCCCAGATCAGATAGATATGATGCGTTCGGAGTAGTATGGCTGTAGACCATTCTAGTCTTATAAGAACTGCATTCCGTTTTTTTAAAAAATTTATTTTTATTTTTTGAGTCAGGATCTCACTCTATTGCCCAAGCTGGAGTATAGTGGCACAATCATAGCTCACTGCAGCCTCGACCTCTTGGGCTCTGTGATCCTAGGCTTAGGTAATCCTTCTGTCTCAGCCTCCTAAGTCACTGGTACTACAGGCACACACCACCACACCGCAGCTTATTTACTTACTTACTTGTCTATTTATTTATTTATTGTAGGAGTGGGACTTTCTATGTTGCCTAGGCTGGCCTTGAACTCCTCGGTTCAGGCAGTCACCTGCCTTGGCTCCCAAAGTGCCAGGATTACAAGCAAGTGCCACCCTGCCTGACCAAGAACTGTATTCTTAATATCTCTTAATTGTATATTTCTTGCATTCTCAATGTATTTATGCATCTCGTGAACAACTAGCAGGGAATAGTTGAAATCAGATATTTTTAGCCGGGCTCAGTGGCTCAACCTGTAATCCCGCGCCTTTGGGAGGCTGAGGTGTGTGGATTGCCTGAGCCTGCGGGTTCGAGACCCACCTGGGCAACTTGGCGAGACCTCATCACTACAATAAACCAAAAAAATTAGCCGGGTGTGGTAGCGCGCACCGGTAGTTCCGGCTACTTGGAAGGCTGAGGCAGAAAGAGAGCTCTTTCTCTCTTTTTGAGAATTTAAGAAGTAAATTGTAGTTGTAGTTTCTAAGTCTTCAATTAATTTATTATACAGGTCGAGGCTGCGGTGGCCGGGAGCGGCCACTGCCCTCCAGTCTGGGCGACAGTGAGACTCCAACTCAAAAAATAAATAAATAAATAAAAATAAAGTAAAATAAAGAAATCAGATATCTTAATTCTGTTGCTGTGGAAGAGATTGGTCGATTGAAATTTTAGTATGGTGGATTATTCTAACTTTTAAACAATTAATTATATTTACTTATTTATATATATTTTTTAAGATTAGAAAATATAGTTTATTTAGAAGGTAAATTAGAGTGAGAGAAAGAAAGAGGAGATTCATCTCCCCAAGGCAGGGAAGGGGGCCAAAGTCAGGAAACATAGCAACAGCCATAGCTCAAAGAGCATGTGCCCACACCAGAGTCTAGTAAGGCAATGGTCTATATTTACTTTTGAGTTGGGCGTTTCATTCTGTTGTCCAGGGTGTATTGTAGTGGCATGATATCACAGCTTACTACAACCTTGATCTCCTGGGCTCAGACAATCCTTTCATCTCAGCCTCTTCTTGAGTATCTCAAACTACAGGAATGTGTCACCACACCTAGCTAATTTTTAAATATTTTGTAGAGATAAGGTCTTACTGTGTTTCCCAGGCTGGTCTTGAACTCCTGAGTTCAAGCAGTCCTCTCTCCTTGGCGTCCCAAAGTGCTGGGATTACAGGCATGAGCCACAACATCTGGTATTCCAACTTTAAAAAATTAACTTGTTAAGATAATCTAACCCTTCAGTTTGTTTATAATTTTGGAGAATTGGAGCTTCGTATGTTTTTATTCTTAGGAATATCTGCTAATGAATATAGTTTTGACAAGAACCACTTTTTTGTGTGACATAATTCTACTAACTCTGGAAGCTAGGTAAACTTGAAAACTTCAGTATGCTCTGATTTACCCATTGTAAATTGTAGCATGAGTGACAGGAATCTTTCCTCCTCTTTGCAAGACAGTCCCAGGGAAGTTGACCTAGTCAGAATCCTGGAGCCTTTGCTTACCATTCCTTTTGTTTTGGCTTCTCCAACTCATTATTTTCTTAATGCTGCCAAATATTCCCTGGAAAAAATGATCTGTGGTTAGATATATAATGTTGTATGCTCTTGGTTTTTACTCTTCTGAGATTTTAGAAGTTATGCTCTTCTTTCTGTTATACTTTCTACCTGTAATATTGTATCCTTTATATCATGTGATTACATAGAAAATAGTAACCATTTTGTTGTAAGTATTATATCATTATATAACAATATCTCACACCTAGTTTCTTTCTTTTTTCTTTTTTTGAGTTGAAGTCTCACTATGTTGCCCAGGCTGAAGTGCAATGGCACACTCAGAGACACTGCAGCCTCAACCTGCTGGACTCAGGTGGTCCTTCTACCTCAACCTTCTAAGTAACTGGAACTACAGGCACGTACCACCATGCCTGGCTAATTTTTTTGATTTATTGTAGAGATGAGGTCTCGCCAAGTTGCCTAGGTTGGTCTCCATCCCGTGGGCTCAGGCAGTCCCCTCACCTCTGCCTCCCAGAGTGCTGGAATTAGAGGCGTGAGCCACTGCGCCAGGCCTTCTTTCTTAGAATTAAGGAGTTCTCACCCTTTTTCAAACAAAATGCCATACAATTGTCATACCATTCTTACCATCTCTTTCAGTAGTGATTCTAAGTAATACCTCTTTTTGCCTGATTCTAAGAGCTTACCTGCCTACCTGGTAAAACTTCTTCAGAATTTCCCTTTATAGCCACCTTTGGTGTCACATTCTGCCTGATGCCAGGGGGTCCTTAGTAGGGCATTATATTCTTCTTTCCAGGCCTGCCCCAGCCTTCCCAACTTCTTTATATAATTTTGATCAAGTCTTATCTTAGGGATTATTTCCTTTCAATTAATTTATTATACAGTGAACATAAAAGAAAAATGGCCTCAACTCCCATCACAGGTGTTTTCATCATTCTTATGCATATTACACATTCGCATAGTTGTGATTAATCTTAAATTCTAACTTTAAAATTTTAATACTGGCCAGCGGCAATGACTCAGCCTTTAATCCCAGCACTTTGGGAGGCCAAGGAGAGAGGATTGCCTGAGCCCAGGGGTTCCAGGCCAGCCTGGGCAACTTAGTGAGACCTCGTCTCTGCACTAAATCACAAAAACTAGCCAGGCATGGTGGCGTGCATCTGTAGTTCCAGGTACTTGGAAGGCTGAGGCGGAAAGATCGCCTAAGTTCAGCAGATAGAGGCTGTGGTGGCTGTGAGCATGCCACTGCACTCCAGCCTGGACAACAAGAGTGAAACTCCAACTAAAAAAAAAAAGCCTTAATGCTTTTCCATATAGTATGTTCTTCACAATATGTCAGTGGTTACACACTGTCCATTGACTTTTGGAAAGCATTTCATGCTTAGAGCTCTTTCTCTCTTTTTGAGAATTTAAGAAGTAAATTGTAGTTGTAGTTTCTAAGTCTTCATTTGATTGAATGCTCACATCTCTTGAGTTCTTAAAGCCAAACCAAACACAGAATCTCTACAATAACTTGCTTTCAACCCTTTCTTTCCAAGGTATCTGCTTACTTGCTTTCTCTTCACTTGCAAACTTCTTTTAAGAGTTCCTACATACTGGTTTTACTTTAAAAAAAAAAAAAACTTCACACCTCAACCATTAGCAACATCTGCCAACTGACTCTCACTGCAGTCACCCCACCTCTGAATTGTTCTTTGGAGACCTTATCTTTTCTTGTTTGTTTGACACTGTTTACCACTTCCGTTTTCTTTCATCTCTGTCATTCTCTGACTTTTGAGATCAGACCAGGTGTCTCAGCTCCTCAATCTCTCTCCTCTGGGACTCCTTGTACCCTGCTTCCTAAATATCTGTGTTCCTTTGGACTCTGCTCTTTACTTTCCCCATTCCCTGGACAGTCACAGGATAATTTAATAGGTAGCTCTAATCCAGTGTTATTTTCTTAGCTCCATACCTGTATTTCCAGCTGCATATTGGTCATTTTCACCTGCCAATTCAGATGCCTCAGAGACTCTTGTTCAAAACTTGAATTAACGGTCTAACTCTTCAGACCTTCCCTTATCTGTGTTTAGTACCTTGGTTTACAGCTGACTTTCTCCACCTGTCAGTCCACATTGACATTTTACTGTCTAAAATGACAGCTTCTTGCTGATTTTCATTTTGTTGATTAGTTGTTGCATATATTTCCTCATTTGTTTAGCTTGGTTGTTTGTTGTTGTTGTTGTTTTGAGTTGAAGTCTCACTCTGTTGTCCCGGCTGGAGTGCAGTGGCACGAACATGGCTATTGCAACTTTGACCACCTAGGCTCAGACAATTCTTCTGCCTCAGCTGGGGAATACAGGTGCACACCACCTTGTCTGGCTGATTTTTTTTTTATTTCCTTGTAGAGACAAGGTCTTGCCATGTTGCCCAGGCTGGTCTCAAACTCCCGGACTCAGGCAGTTCTCTCACTTTGGCCTCTCAAAATGCTGGGGTTACAGATGTGAACGACCCTGCCTGGCCTTGTTTGGCTTTTTTATATCATCTTTTGCTTTGAATATCATCTATTGATTTTTACCTATTGAATGTTCTTTTCTTTTTTTTTAACTTTAAAAAAATTTTTATTGTAAAGATGTGGGGTACAATTCTTTTCTTTTTTTTTAAATTATAGAGATAAGATCTCACTATGCTGCCCAGACTGGTTTTGAACTCCAGGGCGCTAGCATTCCTCTTGCCTCAGCCTCCCAGAGTTTTGGGGTTACAGGTGTGAGCCACCACGCACTATTGAATTTTTAATGCTTATTTAATAAACTCTTAGAATAATCTGCTTTTGTCATTGATTACAAATATTTTCATAATTTGTTTTCTTTTTTAGTTTACTTTATTACGTAAACTCTTGATTTTAGTATTATTTTAAAAAATACTTTGTTTTAATATAGTACTTTTTCTATTACTTTTAAAAAATAAGTTCTTTAAAATACTTCTTTTTTTCTTTGAGGTGGGAATTGATTTTAGCTTTATGAATTCTGTGGTCATAGGTGAAGTTAAGGTTAGCTGTATTATTTTGAGTACTTCATACTTGAGATATGTCTTTACAGATTATTTAAAATTATATTTTAGAAATTAATGCTGATATTTTATGTTGAATTTTTCGATTTTCTTTTTTATGCTTTGCATATAATTCTGAAGAGTTTTTAAAAGTATTTTGTTTCAAAAGTGATTTATATACAACTCTTGAAAACAGTTTTACCTGATATAATAATTCAACACAACTCTTTTTGTAGTGAGAGAAAAAACTTTTTAAAAAAAGTTACACATTAAGAATATTATTGCTAGTGTTTTTAAATATAATTTTCCATTTTGTTCATCTGCAAGTTTTTAAAGATAGCTTTATGGCAGTTATTTTTTAGTTTGAATAGATTGTTATTTGAAATTCAGTTCTGTTTAGATTGACTGTATATAATTCATTACACTAATTCCTAGTCTAAATATTATTATACATACTTTTTATGAGGGGAATACTAATATAGTAGGCTATAAGAACATGCTGGAAGCTATTCATGCTATCTAAATAAAAGAAAAAGGTTACTATGATTATTTTTTTCTTTTCTTTTTTTTTGAGGCAAAGACCCCACTCTGTCTCCAGGCTGGAGTGCAGTGGTGTGCTAACAGTTACTATGCCCAGCACTATCTTTTTTTTGAATTGGGAGCTCACTCTGTTGCCCAGACTGGAGTGCAGTGGTACAGTCACAGCTCACTATAACCTTAAACTCCTGAACTCAGGAGTTCCTTCCACCTTAGCCTTCTGAGTAGCTGGGGCTGTAGGCGTGCACCACCACATTCGGTTCGTTTTTTGATTTTTTTTTTTTTTTTTGAGTTGGAGTCGCACCCTGTTGCCCAGGTTAGAGTGCAGTGGCACACTCACAGCCACTGCAGCCTTGGCCTGTTGGGCTCAGATGATCCTTCCGCCTCAGCCTGCTAAGTAACTGGAGCCACAGGCGTGCACCACCACATCTGGCTAACCTTTTGATTTATTATAGAGACAAGATCTTGCCATGTTGCCCAGGTTGGTCTCAAATCCATGGGCTCAGGCAGTTCTCTCTCCTCTGCCTTCCATAGTGTTGGAATTACAACATGAGCCACTGCACCTGGTCATTTTTTGATTTTTTTTTTTTTTATAGAAAGAAGATCTTGCTGTATTGCCTAGGCTGGTCTTGAACTCCTGGGCTCAAGCAGGCTTTGGTCTCCCAAAGGGATTAAAGCATGAGCCACTGTGCCCGGCCTTAACAGTATTAATTTATAATCATCTGTTTGAAAATTAAGGGAAAGAAGAAAAGAAATGTGTAGGCTATTTGAGAATGATACCTTAATGCTCACATTTACAGTGTGGTAGTCTATAATAAACATACAGGCCTGTCATCTGAAGCCTACTACTCTTCTGTCACCATCCACCTGCATGACTTTTGGCAAGTCACTTCTGTATTCTCTCTCTCTCTTTTTTGAGTTGCAATCTCACTTTTTTATTCAGACTGGAGTGTAGTGGCACAATCACAATTCACTGTAGCCTTGACTTCCTGTGCTCAGATGATCCTTACACCTTAGCCTCCTGAGTAACGGGCACTAGAGGCACATGCCACCATGACTGGCTAATTTTTAAATTTTTTGTAAAGATAAGGTCTCACTATGTTGCCTAGGCTGGTCTCAAACTCCTGGACTCAAGCAATTCTCTTTCCTTGGCTTCGCAAAGTGCTAGGATTACATGTGTGAGCCACTTTGTCCAGCTGTATTTTCATTTTTTAATAATCTGTCACCATAGAGTCAATTGGCTGCATCCAAAAATACTGTGCACTTTTAAGTGTGAAATAGTACTGTAAAAAGCTTTATTTATTACTAGTCTTCCTATTTTTAGAGTAATACTCATATTTCAGTAAAAGCCAATTATTTGTTGCAAAATGATGCTTTTAAAAGGATCCTTTTAAAAGCTCTTAGGCATTAGCTTTACTGACAATCTGATGTGATTCTGAGGACAGTGTTTCAGTTCTTGGGAACAGGAGATGATAGACATACAATGGTCATAAACTGTAACTAATAACTATGCCGATAAACTACCTTCTTACTAATTCTTCAAAATGTAATAATTCAAGAATAATGATGTCAAGATTTCATGATAACAGAATTGAGGAGGGAAAAAAATCCCACCATGGCTTGTTTAAGTGATTTCAAATAAAAGTGGTAACTGTGATGACTGGGAACCTTAAAAACATCAAAGATAATTACTAAAAATCAAATTCTCATGAGTTGCTAAAAATTAAAATTTGGGGATTTTTTTCCTGAAAAATGACTACTTTGGCAAAGCATGTGACTCAGACTACATTATCTCAAGTCTTTGGGATAGCAGGTATTTAAATCCTTCAGCATAAAAAAGTATCTCATTGCTTTGTACTTGGAAAATGACTAGGACCCAAAATTCAAGAGATAACTTAGATGATATTTATAATGATAAAAAAGGGAAGACTTTGGTATGAAGACTAGTACTATATAATTATGCATATATGGCAGACTAATCCCTATTTGTATATTTATAGGGATAATTGGCATGATTATTGCAAGTTTTTTGGAGGCCAAGGAAAATAATCCACAGATACATCATGTTGATTTATCAAGTACTGAGTGTTAATGTAGTCTTCATACTATTACTCCTGTATCAGTTTCTTAGAACTTTTTAGCTTAGATGAAACCACTTAGGGAATGGTTAGAGACATTCCTGGTTTGACGGGCATGGTGGCTCACACCTGTGATCACAGCACTTTGGGCGGTAGAGGTAAGAGGATTGCCTGCGTCCAGGGATTCGAGATCAGCCTGGACAACTTGGTGAGACCTTGTCTCGACAATTAATCAAAAAGTTAGCCAGGCATAATGGCGCACACTTGTAATTCCAGCTACTTGGAAGGCTGAGGTGGAAGGATTGCCTGAGCCCAGCAGGTGCAGGCTGCAGTGGCTGTGAATGTACCACTGCACTCCAACCTGGGCAACGGAGTGAGACTCTGACTCAAAAAAAGAAAAAAGAAACACTCCTGGCTTATCAAAGTGAGAAGATAAATATTACAAATGCTGAAAATGTAAACATAAGGTTTGCGAGAGCTGCCGATTTTGTGAGTTCCAGTCAAAAAATACCTTCATCTGTCTCTTCATCACTCATCACTCGTGGATTTGGCACGTCTTTCCAGTTTTTCTCCATCCCAGCCTCGCTGGAACACTCCTCAGTCTGCCACTTAGATGCCGAATTCTTTCTTGCCTAGGTGCATATTCCGGACCTTGAGGCTTGCTGACATTACAAATAAAATAGAGAGAAGGGCTGGTGGAGCTTCCAAGAAAAATTCCAGGGAGGGCCTGAAGTCAAAGACCAGAACAGACTTTTGTGAGGATGACAGTGGTGGCCTGGGCCATCAGGACGTGGAAAATGTTATTGAGGAATTCAGAATGAAAGCCACTGAAAGGCCCAGGAATGCAGTTGCAAAAATAGGGGCTCCTAAAAGTGCATTGTGGCATAAAAAAGTCTACAGTTCTTCCTTCCTTCCTTCCTTCCTTCCTGTCTTTCTTTCTTTCTTTCTTTTTTTTTTTTTTGAGTTGGAGTCTCGCTCTGTCGCCCAGACTGGAGTGCAATGGCTGCTCCCGGCCACCGCAGCCTCGACCTGCTGGGCTCCAGCGATCCTTCCGCCTCAGCCTTACAAGTAGCCGGAATTACGGGCATGCACTACCATGCCCGGCTGATTTTTTGATTTATTGTAGAGATGAGGTCTCGCTGCCCAGGCAAGTCTCGAACCCACGGCTCAGGCAATCCACTCACCTCAGCCTCCCAAAGGCGCGGGATTACAGGCTGAGCCACCGAGCCCGGCTCTTTCTTTCTTTTTTTCTTTCTTTCTTTCTTTCTTTCTTTCTTTCTGCCTTTCTTTCTTTTTCTTTCTTTCTTTCTTTCTTTCTTTCTGCCTTTCTTTCTTTTTCTTTCTTTCTGTCTTTCTTTTTCTTTTTCTTTTTCTTTGTCTGTCTGTCTTTCTTTCTTTCTGTCTTTCTTTCTTTCTTTCTTTCTGTCTTTCTTTCTGTCTGTCTTTCTATCTGTCTTTCTTTCTGTCTTTCTTTCTGTCTTTCTTTCTTTGTTAGAGTCTCACTCTGTAGCCCAGGCTGCAGTGTAGTGGGATGATCTCAGCTCACTGCAGCCTCCACCGCGCCTAGCTAGTTTTTTTGTAGTGATGAGGTTTTACTATATTGCCAGTCTCGTCTCAGCCTCCCGAAGTTCTAGGATTACATGTATGAGCCAATGTGCCTGGCCAAAAAAAGACCACAGTTCTTAATTTGATTGTGGTTACTCCTCTGAAGGCTCAGGGTCAGCCTGTTAAAAATGCCAAAGAAATATAGTTTGCTGTTCTGTATGAAGTTGCTTTCAGTGAGCTGGTTCCCTTCAGTATCTTTTCATTATAGATATTGACCATGGGGGAAATAAAACACTGGACTATAATAAGAACATGGCCCAGGCCAAGACGGATGTGACTGAAAACCTGGCTGTGGTATTCCAGTTAGTTTCAGGAAAAGTCCACTCCTCTGCTGTGCAGTTGTCTCTTCTGGGACACTCACTTCTGAGAAGAAGGCAGGAATTGAATGAACTAAAGAAGGAATTGTGATGAAACCCATGTCCTGCCAGGTTATGTTGTGAAGTTTTAGTCCCTCAATCAAGGCCATGATAGACAAAAATAGAATCAGGAGGGAAGCCCACTGTATCCAGTTTAGTTACCGCTTCAGCACTATGCTGAATGGAAGAGCTGTTGTTATAGTGCTAGATTTAGAGAAGTCAACAGCTGTGGCCTTTCTTTATAACACAGAATGACACAGGAACACAGAAGACTAGCTTTACGTGTTCTGAGCACATATTCACATTAGTTGGAAGATAATTATACTTGGTTTCTTCATTGTGAAATATTTTACCAGTAAGGTGCAACTTGGTCTTAAAGCAGTGAATATGGCACTAGCAGGAATGTGTACATTGTGTTGGATGATAACAGCACTTTCTTTCTGTTTCACTGTTTTTAAAATTTTCTCAGGAACTATTTAGCTGGAGGGAAACAGAGGCCTCTTGCCCCAAGCCGCCTTTTGTGGAACCAAAAGCAAGATAAAGTCTTGACTAGGAAAGGCTGTTTTCACTGTAACAATGGTACCTTTATCCCCTTTATAACATGTGGGGGAAATACTTTAGCATATATTGGTTATTCTTGTCCAAATTATTAAATAGTGATAGCAAAATAGTTTTCTAATTCTGTCATATCTTCCACATTTTTTTTTGACTTGGAGTCTTTCTTACTCTGTCACCCAGGCTGGAGTGCAGTGGCATGTGCATGGCCACCTCAGCCTTGACCTGCTGGGCTCAGGCAATCTTTCCGCCTCAGCCTTCCAAGTAATTGGAGCTACAGGCACGTGCCACCACGCCCAACTAATTTTTTGATTTATTCTAGAGACAAGGTCTCACCTTGTTGTCCGGGCTGGTCTCAAACCCCTGGAGTCAGGCAGTCTTCTTGCCTTGGCCTCCCAAAGTGCTGGGATTACAGGCTTGAACCACCACTCCCCACCTCATATCTTCTATATTTATTGGTTAGTAATTACCCTTAAGAAAGAAGAGTTTGGCCGGGTGCAGTGGCTCAAGCCTGTAATCCCAGCACTTTGAGAGGCCAAGGTGAGAGGATTGCCTGAGCCCTCAGGTTTGAGACCAACCTGGATAATATAGTGAGATCTCATCTCTACAATAAATCAAAAAATTAACTGGGCGTGGTAGCGTGCACCTGTAGATTCGTCTACTTAGAAGGCTGAGGTGCAAGATTGTCAGAGCTCTGCGGATTGATGCTGGGGGTACCCATGAGCATGCCACTGCACTCCAGCATGGATGATAGAGTGACACTCCAACTCAGAAGAGTTTCCTTCCCTTACCCTGTTAACCCTGTTATTTCTAATGTCATTTTGGATACATGGATTTATTTTTTTTTAATCTGGTATATTATCATTCATTACTGATGTGCTTTTGATACTCAGATTATGCCAAATTTAACCATGGGAAACCTCAGGTATTATCTTTGAATCATCTGAAGCATTTCTTCTAATCATATATCTGTAGGAAAACAGGTTTGACTTAAAATGTCCTTTTGAATAGCAGTTTTTCAAAGTCCACAGGGACTTTTCTTTTGTTCATACTGTGATTGACATATAGCACATTTTTACAGACCTTGGCAAGAGTCCACCACTCAAACGGGGCCCAAATTATTTGAATGACTGTTTCTCTTTGACTACGTGTTACTTTCTATAGTGTTGGAGCTTACTTAAGATTTTTTCCACTTGAAATTGATTTTCCTGATTTTGGGGTTAGGGACAGGGTGGTGGTCAGAGACATCTTTAAAGTATATTTTGTTTTGTCAGTTTAGGTGTTGGAGTCTGTACTATATGTAAAAAAGGACACCTAACAGAAAAACAAATGTGATATAGTTGACAATATTTGTGTAAATTGTTGAAAGGAATGCGGGCAGTGTGACTTAATCTTGGCTAAAATGCCTGACAAAAGGACTGATTTTTTTTTTTTTTTTTTGAGTTGGAGTCTCACTTTGTCGCCCAGTGCAGTGGCACGCTTCCAGCCACCGCAGCCTTGCCCTGCTGGGCTTCAGTGATCCTTCTGCCTCAGCCTTCCAAGGAGCCGGAACTACAGGCGTGCGCTACCTCACCTGGTTAATTTTTTATTTATTGTAGAGATGAGGTCTCGCCAAGTTGCCCAGGTGGGTCTTGAACCTGCGGACTCAGGTAGTCCACTCGCTTTGGCCTCCCAAAGTGCTGGGTTTATAGGCTGAGCCACAGAGCCTGGCCCTAAAGGACTGATTTTAGAGGCATTTTTTTTTCCCTTGAGGATCATTTGGTGAGGTTTAATATACTTCGTGTGTAGGGATTCTGTGCAAATTGACATTTGACTATTATAGCTTGCTTTTTAAATCTCTTAGCTTTTGACTTTGGCGCAAGATCTACTTATGGGCCAGTTAAGCAATCTGAACCCATTATAGATTCTCAAATCATGATGCTTTAGTGAAGGCCTTTATACCACCTGAGAAGTAGGATCTGGAGGCAGTTACTAGAAAGATGATATAATATATAATTCTATACAATTATAGTACGTTTCGATTTTCTTGTCTTTAACTTGTGTCATTGTGATTTCTACAGTTTTCAGATGAACTGGATTCATATCCCCTTGTTATAGATGTGGAAAGTGTAGACTTCCCTCTACTAATACAGTTTCAGTGTTATTAACTGCTGAGTTCAACAGAGAAAAAGAGGAAGGGATAGAGGGTGGGACAGGAGAGAAGATGCTACTTCTTCCTAATTGCTGTCAGTGGCAAAGAGTAGAGACTTTTAAGAAGACCCAAGTTATGTTAACACCACATATGCACAAGAATTGGCCCAGCAGATGTAAGAGGTTTTAAAGGTTACTTAAGCCTGCAGGTATGTACTGCTTGCTGCTGCTGTGTTAGAAGTAGTTCTAGGCTCAGCCTCTCATCCCAGCACTTTGGGAAACCGAGGTGAGTGGATTGCCTGAGTCTGCGGGTTCGAGACCAGCCCAGGAAATTTGGCGAGACCTCGTCTCTACAATAAAAAAAAATTAGCTGGCCATGATATCACACTCCTATAGTTCTGGCTACTTGGAAGACTGAGGTGGAAGGATTGCTGGAGACCAGCAGGTTGACGCTGAGATGACTATGAGTGCCACTGCCCTCCAGCCTGGGTGACAGAGACTCCAACTCATTTAAAAAAAAAAAAAAAAAGGAAAGTTCTAAAGACATACTGTTGTTTGACTAGTATCATTTATACCATCTTAGAAATGTCAGCATCCTGGTGGATATCTGGTAAATGGGACTGAATGTGTGTCACTGATGTGAAATAGTTTTTTTTCCTTGTAATCAGCATTTAAGATTGAATGTACTGAAATATTTATGGATGAAATTATGACTGGCTTTGCTTCACTATATAGTTTATAGTGAAGTGGAAGGTGGTATGGAGGGAGGTTTTTAATAAGAATATGTGTAAGGGTTTGGGCTTTTTTTTTCCCCTTCAAATTTTTATTTATTTATTTATTTATTTTTTGAGTTGGAGTCTCACTCTGTCGCCCAGGCTGGAATGCTGTGGCACACTCACAGCCACTCTAGCGTCGACCTGCTGGGCTTTGGTGATCCTTCCACTTCAGCCTTCCAAGTAGCTGGAACTACAGGTGCATACTACTGCTTCTGGCTAAATTTTTTTTAATCTATTGTAGAGACGAGATCTTGCCAAGTTGCCTGGGCTCGTCTTGAACCTGTAGGTTTAGGCAATCCACTCACCTCGACCTCCCAAAGTGCGGGGATTACAGGCTGAGCCACCGAGCCAGGTCAGAGTTTTTTAAAAATAACAAAGTTTTAAAAAAGATATTGAATGAAAGACCTTCAAGTCAGGGATGTTCAATTTTTCAATGGGTTCCTTGAGAGAATTAAGCCCTAATGCCCTAAGGGATCCAGTGTGAGAAATGAATTAACCTCTCTGCTGGGTTGCTATAATGGGGCTGGTTATGTATTCTTGGGATAATTGAGAAAATAGTCATTTTGTTCGTGTTCTGTGGTTCCTAGTGAGGAAAATTCGTTGAGAAAGGCTAGTTGAGAATATAGAAACATAATTGATTCGACATTATGTTTTATAATTTGATGTTACTTTGCTTTTTAAACAGAAGTTTTGAGCTTCAGTTTTTGAACATGGTAAAAATGTCATGTTGCTAACATGTACTATAACTGTTGGAAAATGTGGTTTTCTTTCCTGTTAGGTATAGTCTGAAAGTACAGCCTGTTGAGAAAATGCACCTAGCTGTAGTTGCGTGTGGTGAAAGATTGGAAGAAACTATGACCATGTTGAAGTCAGCTATTATTTTCAGCATCAAACCTCTTCATTTCCATATTTTTGCTGAAGATCAGCTACATGATAGCTTTAAAGGGAGAGTAAGTATTTGAAACATAGTCAAGGCTATAATGTTGATTGAATATTTAATAGCATAATAGAATGTTGTTTTATTCCTTTATTGAAAAAAGTATTTTTTTCTACAACTCTGCCCTCCTAGAGTGGGAGTGCTCCTTGTACCTCTTCCATCTGGTTCCAGATCCAAGGTGTAAGAGGAAGTTTTATTTCTGAACAGTAGTTGGCTACTTACAGTCCTTTGCCAAGCATCGAGGTTTTATTTTATTTATTTCATTTTATTTTTATTTTTTGAGTTGGCGTCTCACTGTGTCATACAGACTGGAGTGCAATGGCATGCTGATGGCCACTGCAACCTTGACCTGCTGGGCTTCTGTGATCCTTCCACCTCCATGCTCCACCATGCCCAGCTACTTTTTTGATGTATTGTAGAGATGAGGTCTCACCAAGTAGCCCAGGCTGGTCTTGAATCCGTAAGCTCGGGCAATCCTCTCTCCTCAGCCTCCTAAAGTGCTGGGATTATAGGCATGAGCCACTGCACCTGGCGAGGTTTTATTTTAGCGATTATAGTTCTAGGATGTTTTGACTGAGAAGTCCTGTGATTTAACTTTGTCCCTGTCCTTGGCTTGGGAGTGCCTCAATTAGAGTACATACAAAAGCTTTTTTGGTTTTTTTTTTTTTGAGTCGGTGTCTCAATCTGTCACCCAGGCTGGAGTGTAGTGGCATGATCACAGTGCACAGCAGTCTTGATATCCGGGCTCAGGAAATCCTTTTGCTTCAGGTTCGTAGCTGGGACTACAGATATACACTGCCACACCCAGCTAATTATTTAAAAATTTTTTTGTAGAGACGAGGTCTCTCTATGTTGCCCATGATTGTCTTGAACTCCTGGGCTCAAGCAGTCCTCTTGCTTCAATCTCTAAAAGTACTTGGATTGCAGGCATGAGCCACTGCACCTGGTCTATTTTAGTTTTATATTAGTATCAGTTTGGCTGCAGTGGCAAAAAAAACAAAATAACAGTGGCTAAAACAAGAAGTTTATTTCTTTTGGGCTGGGCATGGTGGCTTACACCTACAATCCTAGCAATTTGGTAGGATTGCCTAGACCAGCCTAAGCAACTTGGTGAGACCTCATCTTTCCAATAAATCAAAGCCAGGCATGGTGGCAGGTGCCTATGGTTCCAGCTACTTAGAAGGCCAGGCAGAAGGATTGCCTACACCGAGCAGGTTGAGGCTGCGGTAGCCGTGAGCATGCAACTACACTCTAACCTAGGCAACAGAGTAAGACACTGACTCAGAAAAAAAAGTTTATTTCTCTCTCACATGAAAGTAGATAGTCTAGGTTATTTGGCAGCTTTTTATCTGGGGACACTGGCTTCTTCTCACTGTGACTGAGCCATTTTCAACATGAGGCTTCTACCTAATGTTCTAAGATGACTGCTCAGGTTCCAGCCACTGCATCCATATTCTTTCAACATGAGGAGAGAAAGGAATAAAGAAAAGCATTCTCTTTTCCTTCTTCTTTTTTTTTTTGAATCAGACCCTCACTCTGTCGCCCAGGCTGAAGTGCAATGGCATGCTATGGCCAAGCCTCAGCGGCTGGGCTCAGGCAGTCCTTTTGCCTTAGCCTCCTGAGTAGCTGGGACTACAGGTACATGCCACCATGCCAGGCTGATTTTTGATTTATTGTAGAGATGAGGTCTCGTCAAGTTGCCCAGGTTGGTCTTGAACTCCTGGACTCAGGCAGTCTTTTCGCCTTTGCCTTCCAAAGTGCTGGGATTACAGGTGTGAGCCACTGTGCCCGGAACTCTTCCTTTTTTTAAAGATACTTTCTAGAAGTTGTCATAACATTTCTGCCTATATCCCACTGTTTTCAATTTAGTCGTATGACTATACCTAGCTGTTAGGGAGAGAGGGATATGTACTCTTTAATCAGATCAACTTTATTATCTTCTTAACAATAATAAAATATTACTGTGCAAGAAGAGAATAGACACAGGGAGGAGAACATATAAGAAAAAGAAAATTTACCTGAAATTTTACTACCTTGTGTTTGGAGATGATGGTAGCAGTGATACTAAAGATCATTCATTTGTTCATTCATGCATATTCTCTCTTCTCTCCCGACTCTATCTCTATCTTTATCGCCACTAAATTAAACCTTCAAACTGATTTGGAACTTTATGCTTAGTCTAACTGTGTAAAAAATATATTTTTCATTTTTCAAGTTAAATTAATTCATTTTGCATATTGATTGAAAAATACTACTTGTGGTATCAGGTCTATGTTTTTGGCCAAAGTCTTTGATTCCAAGAGACATAAATGTTTACTTACTTTAAAAATATTTCTAGTATCTATGTTTTTGATACATGCTTTTTTGATATTGATCTCTTATTTGGATTGTTTTCTAAAATATTAACTTAAGAATTAATCTTGTCTTAGAGGTTAAGAGAATAGTAACAGACTGCTCCCAGTGTTGGAAACCTTTGAAAATATAATAAAGCCGGGCTTGGTGGCTCAACCTGTAATCCCAGTGCTTTGGGAGGCTGAGGTGAGTGGATTGCCTGAGCCCGCAGGTTCGCGACCTGCCTGGGCAACTTGGCAAGACCTCATCTCTACAATAAATCAAAAAA
>NW_007247052.1:24469-28245 GCF_000164805.1 Carlito syrichta | reverse complement strand
GCACTCCAGTCTGGGCGACAGAGTGAGACTCCAACTCAAAAAAAATAAAATAAAATAAGAAAATATAATAAAAAAGTAAAACATTCATTGCTTCATCTTAGATTCAGCCTTTGTTTTTTGTCCAATCCTGGCTGAATTTTTGCTTGTGTAACATTTAGTACTGTATTTTTAAACTTAGTTTTTCTTTTACCATGAAGTGTTTGGTTTTGCTTTTGATGAAAGTATATCAAATATTTTGTGGAGCATGCTTTTAGTACATAAAAGGTGACTAAATACTACATTATATGAAAAATGACTAAGATTTCATTTTGAAATTGATATTGAAATGATCTTTAATTGATTAATAAGTTGGGGCAGGGAAATAAAAGTGCTAGTGCTTTAAAATAATCAGCAGAGACACAAAAGCAGAGTGTTGGCAGTAAAGCGCATTTCCTTAAACTATATTGGAAGATATTAATGTTTTAAAAATTACTTAAAGACAGTCATAGTTTAAACGAGATCATTTTACACTTGTTACATAAACTGTTTAATCTCCCCACTCCATAGATTGTTTCTGAATGTTCTTTAGGAAATTTGAATCAACAATTCTGTTGGAGGAAGAATAATAGACAAATAGTACTGAGACTGAATTTGAAATGCATTTAGGATATTGAAGAGTAAATGTGTTCACTATAGATTCTCAGATATATTTTGCTTTTTGTAATTTTTTTTAAAAGTTGGCATTGACTATGTATTTATCAGAATTTTTATTAGGAATATCCAGGCATATTAAAACTATGCATTATAGTCAAATATTTTTTAACCAGATTCATATTTGGACTGACTTTGAATGTAAACATCTATTATATCATATATACTATAGTATATAATTCTTAAATTTTCCTGATTTTAATTTGCTTAGGGGGTTGAGAGATTTTACACATCAGGTAAACTCGAGGGAGAGGAACATTTGCAAGGCTCTTTCAACTTTTCTGATTTTGTGGTAACTTTCATCATGCCTTAGATCTTAGTGGTAAAGTCTGGCATCTTATTTTGATTTTTAGATTTTGAATGAAAACAAGGAAAATGGTGGAAAATAAGAAATTTTATCTTAACCATACAACATAAAATGTATATTATCTTAATTTTTAGCTCTTTTGTTTCATAATCTATTGGTTTATAAGTTTACAGAGAAAATTCAAAGTGAAACAAGTCTAAACTGGGTTCATGTTTTATTTTTAAAATATTTTTTAGCTCGATAGCTGGTCATTTCTACAAACATTCAGTTATACATTATACCCCATAACATTTCCGAATGAGAATGCAGCAGAGTGGAAAAAACTTTTTAAACCATGTGCTTCACAGAGATTGTTCTTGCCGGTAAGTTTTTTCCCCCCAGTGTTTTTTGTTTTTGTTTTTAACTGGAAGCTTACTTTTCACAGATGCATTTCTACATATAAATCCAGTTCAATAATGAAATTAATGAATAGAATGTGCATGTATACTATTTTCCTTTTTAAATATGAAGAAAAACATTCTCATAGAACAAGTCAAATAGAAACAAAACCCTGTTAAAAGTGAAAAATTTTTAGTAATTTCTGTTGAAATACTATTACTTACATTTTAATATGTTCAATTCCTATGAACTGTTTTACCTTTAATAAGGAATAGAGGGTGCCAGATTTTTTTTTTTTTTAAGTCGGCTACCATGCCTGGCTAATTTTTTATTTATTATAGAGACGTGGTCTCGCCAAGTTGCCCGGGCTGGTCTCAAATCCACGGGCTCAGACAGTCTACTCACCTTGGCCTCTCCAAGTGCTGGGATTACAGGCTGAGCCACCAAGCCCAGCCTACCAGATCTTAATGGTGCTGAATCTGTAGCCAGCAGAGATGTAGTGGCAGTATTACCTTCAGCTTGTAGACTACATTTAGAGTTTGGGAAATTAGGTAGATCGTGTCATTAAATAGCAATTTCTGTCTTATACTAAGCCAATTTATTCTAATTGATACTTAAACACAGAAACAAATTTAAGGCATATGAACTCAAAGGGAAAATGAAAACTATTTATTCAGAGATACTGTTCCTTGGTAGTCTCTGGTGGTAAACCTTGTTTCTGTTTTTCTTTTTTATCTAAAAATAGTTTGAAGCAAGGTTACCTGTCCCATTTTGAGTTGGTTTTACTCACAGTTTTATAATTCACAGTAGTTGTTTGGACCACCATGATATTTAAAATACTTATAATATTGTAATTTTAAACAATCAATAAAGAATACTGTGGCAGTAGAATATTGAATTTAAGGAAGGTATAGGTTTCTAGAAAGTACTTGAGTTATGGGGAAGAACCCCAGTTACTACTTAGCATATTAAGAATATAGTTGACTTAATCCAGGATATCAATAAACTTTAAATTCAAGTTATAATTTTGATAGCCAACTCTGCCTAACTAACCATAATAAGAATATAGTTTACCAACTCCAGGATATCAGTAAGATTTAAATTTAAGTTATAATTTTGGTAGCCAATTCTGCCCAATCTGTATCTTTATTGCTGTGCATCAAAAATTTGGATACTAGGATTTTTCTTTTCCCTTCTATTATAACAAACACACAAATAAGGATTAAGATTTGGGGGCAAAAGTCTAAGAAGTTTTAGACACTTCATGTAGGCTTTATAAATTTAAAAAATTTTATGTTAAATTATTGCAGTATCACATTTATTTAATATGTGAGTGTCTATATTCTGCCAATCATTTATACTGAAGTGCTGGATCTATAAGAATGAGTAGAACAAAAGAGTTCTTGTTTTCATAGAGCTTATTGTCTGGTTGGTGAGAAAGCATTAAACAAGTAATCATACAGATATGATATTGAAAAAAACAAATGACAAAACATGAGGCTATGGTCATTTCTTTACTATTTTGTTAAGGCATTTTATTGATACTTGGCACTAGGGTAGTTTAACCCTTTATTCAAGTTTAATACACTTTTTTCTCTTTTTGAGTCAGAGTCTTACACTGTGGCTACTGCAGCCTCTACCTGCTGGGCTCAGTGATCCTTCCACCTCAGTCTTCCAAATAGCTGGAACTACAGGCATGAGCCACCACACCTGGCTAATTTTTTGATGTATTGTAGAGATGAGGTCTTGCCATGTTGCCCAGGCTGGTCTTGAACCCCTGGGCTTAGGCAGTCCTCTCACCTCTCTCTCCCAACCTGCTGAGATTTCAGGTGTGTGGCACCATGCCCGGCCTCAAGTTTAATTGTTGATGTTATCATATGAAATTTGCCAGATCATTTTATGATGTAATCTACTTAAATTTATAAATGGAATTTTAAGTACTAAAATGAAATACTTTAAACCTGTCAAATTGTTCTCCTATTTTATTGTTACTTCTATATGTTGTTAGCCAGATTTAAGTATATTAATGCTTTATTTTTCCTAGTGATAAACTTTTTTTGCTAAGTTTCTCTTTCTTTGAAATAGATGGATAAAAAGAACTATGTAAACTGTGCCAAAGCCTTCTTATCTCAAAAGGAGCCAAAGAAAAGTAGTCATATGGTTATTATTTAACCATATGTGTGATCTCTAGTTGGCAGTGGTTCCCAACATTGAACTTGGAGCAGCAGTTTTCCTAGTCTTCTGAGAATACAGTACTCTAAACAGATATGGTGTAGATGCAGAATTTTTTTTTTTTTTTTTGAGTTGGAGTCTCACTCTGTCGCCCAGACTGGAGTGCAGTGGCCGCTCCCGGGCACCGCAGCCTCGACCTGCTGGCTCCGGCAATCCCTCCACCTCAGCC
>NW_007247052.1:0-24430 GCF_000164805.1 Carlito syrichta | reverse complement strand
CTGCCCAGGCGGGTCTCGAACCCGCGGGCTCAAGCAATCCACTCACCTCAGCCTCCCAAAGGCGCGGGATTACAGGCTGAGCCACCGAGCCTGGCTAGATGCAGAATTTTGATATTAAAAACAATTCTTGGCCAGGTGCGGTGACTCATGCCTGTAATCCCAGCACTTTGGAAAGCCGAGGTGGAAGAACTGCTTTAGCCCAGGAGTTCGAGATCAGCCTGGGCAACATAGTGAGATCTTGTATCTACAAAATATTTTTTTTGAAAATTAGCTGGATGTAGTAGTGTGTGCCTATAGTCTGAGCTACTCAGGAGGCTGAGGTGGAAGGATTGCTTGAGTCCAGGAGGTTAGGGATGCAGCGAGTCATGATTGTGCCGCTGTACTCCAGCCTCTGGGAGACAGTGAGATCCCAAGTTAAAATAAACAAAATTCTCCTCATCCCCCTTCCCAAAAGAGAGAGACACACACACATACAAATATCCTATTAATTGAGGTCTTTGAGCAAATGAACTTTCCCTACTCAGGATCCGCAGTCAACCATCTGATTTTTTCCTCTAGCTTCATGTTAAACTAGCTGATAGTGAACTCAAGGAGGAATGAGGTGATTTCAGCCCAGTAGCTGCTCATTTGCAGGAGGTAGTAGCTTTGAAAAACAGCAAAATGAGGATCACGCTCTTCTCATTATATGCATTCTTAACTAAAAAGGTTTAGGTTAACCTATTCTTTGAATCTTACTAATAGACCAGGATAAGGCAGTAAATTTAAATTTACAGGAGTTGGATTCTAAAGTTCATGAGTAATGCAGAAATAAAAAATTACCTTTAAAAAATCCATGTGGACTGGGCGTGGTGACTCAAGCCTGTAATCTCAACACTTTGGGAGGCTGAGGAGAGAGGATTGCCTGAGCCCAGGGGTTCGAGACCTGCCTGGGCGACTCAATGAGACCTTGTGTCTACAATAAATAAAAAAAAATTAGCCAGGCATGGTGGCATACGCCTGTAGTTCTAGCTACTTGGAAGACTGAGACAAGAGAATCACCTGACCCCAGCAGGTCAAGGCTGTGGTGGCTGTGAGTGCGCTACTGTACTCCAGCCTGGGTGACAGTGTAAGACTCCAACTCAAAAAAATAAAAATAATCCACATGGAAGACACATGTTGGAGATGTAACATCTCTCAGAAAGTGCAACATAGCCAATCTTTTTTCCAAGACAAGTGTTGTCTTCACCCTTGCTAGGTATATATTTCCTTTGATTTGTTGGGAGACGATAAACATAGAAATAAGAGCACGGACTTTGAATCTGAATTGCCTGGATTCCAGTTTCGTTTTACCACTTATAAGTTGATACTAGAGTGATATAGAAGTGCCCGTGTTACAGGCCGAGGGACAAGTTTAGAAGGTCTCTATTAGTATTGTTTGGTTTATTTCTGTATTTGTCTCAGGAAATTAGGATTCAAGCTATACATTTACCTCAGTTGATGTTATTTTCCATTGTGAAAAACATTTCCCTCCTGACCTACAAAGATATTTATTCTATTAGTCTCTCAGTTGTTAGTATTGAGTTTTTTGTTTTAGTTTGTTTTTATAGCTTTTCTTCTGTAAAAGTTAATATAGGGCTGGGTGTGGTGGCTCATTTGTAATCCCAGTACTTTGAGAGGCCAAGGCAGGAGGACTGTTTGAGCCCAGGAGTTCAAGATCTGTCAGATGTGCCTGCAGTCTCAGCTACTCAGGAGGCTGAGGTAGAAGGATCGCCTGAGCTCAGGAGACCAAGGCTACAGTGAGCCATGATCTTGCCACTACTCTCCAGCCTAGATTACAGAATAAGACCCCCAACTTAAAAAAAAAAGTTAATGTAAAGATTATCGTAGTATCTTTATGTTGTCAAAAATGATAGATTTAGGGAAAATTACTTTAAAATGTAAATTAGCTTATCTCTTAGGTATATGAGTATCTTATGTTTAAAATGTAAATTAGCTTATCTGTTAGGTATATGAGTATCTTATACTTTAAAATGTAAATTAGCTTATCTCTTAGG
Source organism: Carlito syrichta (assembly GCF_000164805.1). NCBI lineage: Eukaryota > Metazoa > Chordata > Mammalia > Primates > Tarsiidae > Carlito > Carlito syrichta. The sequence goes on along the minus strand of NW_007247052.1, from coordinate 22,397 downwards.
TATATGAGTATCTTAGGTATATGAGTATCTTATGTAATAAAGGTTCTGTTATGTTTTTTATGAGTAGAATTATAGTTAATGATTTAAATATCTCTCCTCATAGATAATCCTGAAAGAAGTTGACTCACTATTGTATGTTGACACTGATATCCTTTTTTTACGACCTGTTGATGACATTTGGTCTTTACTAAAGAAATTTAATTCCACACAAATTGCTGCAATGGCACCAGAACATGAGGAACCTCGAATAGGATGGTATAATCGCTTTGCCAGACATCCATACTATGGAAAAACTGGAGTAAACTCTGGAGTTATGTTGATGAACATGACTCGAATGAGAAGGAAATATTTCAGGGTAAGTCACTGATACAGATAGTTGGTTAATATTTCTCCTTTTTCCCTGTAAATTTTTTGCTTTCCAATTTAGTTTTATTATAAACTAGATTGAACGCTTCTGAAGTTTTATATTTATCTTGGATAATTGAAGAAAAGTGTGTTCATGTATTCTGTTCAAAAGAACATTACAATATGTCAAACCAGATGACATTATAACAAAGAAAATACAGTGTACTAAATAGTGAACATCATCTCCCTAGAATGTCATTCCAGGATTAGTTATTATTTTGTAGTTGTATAGCCATAGAATACTTGAATCTAAGGTATGATGCACCTTAGGTACAATACAGAGTTGTGGTTAAGAGCACAGATTCTGCAGCCTGTTGGTCTGGCCCAAACCCTCACTTAGTAACTCAGTGACCTTGAGTAAGACTTGAACATTTCTAGGCTTCATTTCCCTCGTCTATAAAGTGGGAATGATAGCAATACCAGTGTTTAAGGGCTTTTGCGGGGAGTAAATGAGTTAGAACAGTGGCTGATCTAAATGTTAATTTGGCTATTATGGTGGTATTGTAAGTTAACTTTAAAAATCCATGCATGTTTCTAATCCCCCAAATTGTGGGGTCAGTAGATGAATCAGATTGTTTAAATTCTGATTGTATGTTGTAATTGCATCAGTATATTCTACTGTTTACCAGTTTCATGTGGATTAGTCGCATATGGTAGATTGCAAGTTGCTGCAGATTGTGGGCCCTAGAGTCAAATTGGCTTTATGTATAGCTTTGCCATCTGTGCGCTTCTTAACTACTAGCCATTTAGTTTCAAATGTCAATTCTCTCAGCTGAAAAGTAGAGACAGTAAATGGACTTACTTAAGTTAATATTAAAAACAGTGACTTCTGGGCAAATACCCACTGTTGACTTTCCCTCCGGGGATGTAGACTTACTGTTTATTCCTTTGTATCTAGTTAGGACTAAAACATTAAAGGATATTATATCTTTTATGATATGAGTATAAGTGTTTGTATGTGTACATATTTGTCATATGTTTTTCTTATGGCATCTGGTGGAATAGAATTAATTTATCCTTTCTACAAGTGTAATTTATAACTTTACCTCATTTAGAACTGATTCCACTTATTTTCGGTATGTGCTAATACTTCCATCTTAGAAGTCGGACATCTAGGACCCATCACTCTTATATTCTGTTAATCTGGTAGACTTAGGCTTTTAGTCTTCCATTTACTGGACCTTTCCAAAATCCTGATTTCAATTCAGTTTTGTCTCCCACAATTGAATGCATTAATGAGACCAGTGCAAGGTAACCTCTGTTCTTGCTTAACAGAGAACATATTTTCTTTGGTTACTTAGTGTGTTATATATCTTGAATTTTTAAATATGTACCATAAAAATTTACAAATACAATCAGTATAATAGCATGATTTTTATTTTCTGATTGTTAGACTATGCACAATGATATTATACCAGAAGATGGTGCTGTAAGATTATCTCCTAAGAAATAATGTGACTTCTCAATAGCTATATTTGAAATTTATAGAATTTATAGACATTAATATAAATGTATTGAATTAATAGTAGTGTTGCAAACAACTGTGGAAATAATTTAATGTAACCCTATTTGACTAAAAAAATTTTAAATACAGCAATGTAGTTTAAATTCTTTTTTCTACTTTTCTTTTTCTTTCTTTTTTTTTTTTTTTTTGAGTTTGAGTTTGAGTCTCACTCCGTCGCCCAGGCTGGAGTGCAGTGGCACACTTTATGGCCACCCCAGCATCGACCTGCTGGGCTCAGGTGATCCTTCTGCTTCAGCCTTCCAAGTAGCTGGAACTACAGGCATATGCTACCATGCCTGGCTAATTTTATTGATTTATTGTAGAGATGAGGTCTCACCAAGTTGCCCAGGCTATTGTTCTCAAACCCGTGTGCTCAGGCAATCCCCTCACCTTGGCCTCCCAAAGTGCTGGGATTATAGACTGGAGCCATCACTCCTGGCCAATCCATTACTTTTTAATATATCTTTTATTTATTTAAATGTCATTCTTAAATAATTTAATAGTTTCTTCCCTTCATCTTTGTGTGTGTGTGTGTGTGTGTGTGTGTGTGTGTGTGTGTGTGTTTGTTGTGTGTATGTGTGGCATGTTCTAAGTCAGCTAGAAATATAGATATGGGGATTGAAATAATTTCTCAACTTTTCAAAGTTTTTTTCTTCTGCATATTAATGAAAAAAATATGAGAGGCTTGGTTATATATTATTAATTCAGTAGATAGAGTTTATTTAACACCTACTATCTCTGTGTTACAAACAACCCTATTCTTGCTTTGTGGGAACATACTCAGATTTGCTTCATAATCAAATAATATATTTATGGTTGTTGAGATGGTTCTACAAAGTGTATTGATTTTTAAATTCCTTTTGTTATATATTTTAATTTTTTTTTTTGGTCAGTATCTGTAGCAAGCATTGTCTTGGCCTTTCTTACCAATTTTACAATATCTGGCACAGATCTTAAATTTTAGGTCTTTAGCAGTATAACTGAACTGCTTGTAATCACCATCTAAACTGTTTCATACAGATCCTTGAATGTTACTGTGTGGCTCTTAACACACGAAAAGCCACAAGACTACCTATTCAGGATTAAGGTTGTATTTTAAATTCTTCATTTGCTTTTCTGTCACCCAGTTCCTATCATACATGACTGTTCAGTTCCAACCTGATGTGTTATAGTTACATATATTGAAAAGTTAAAAATAGTAAAAATTTTACTTTTTTGTTCTTTCTTGTGCATAATGTTTGATAGGCAATGAGTAGCATTGATTAAGCTGTTGCTTTGTGATCATATCTGCAGTGTTGAGTCCTGATTAGGGCATTTCTTTTCTCTCTTTTAAAAAAACTGATTCCTTCCAAAGTGCTGGGATTACAGGCATGAGTCACCACACCTAATCTGATTAGGGCATTTCTTAACCTTTATCTACTTATTAGAGAAAAACCAAGGAATGTAAATTAGGCATCTTGGGAATCATATCCTTGTCTGTTTACTTTTCATGTCCTTTTCTGTATTACTTTGTTAAGCATTTTTTGTCTGTTTTCTCTACTTAGGGCAAGATGTATCTTCTGTACACCTTTATGTTCAGAATATTTTGCATGGCACTGGCTTAAAATAGCAACTCAATAGGTAATTACTGACAAAGGACAGTCAGATGGTTTTAGAAAGTAGACCATTAATGAATTACATACTGGGAAATAGAACACTTTGTATAAGGTGGATATATTGTTTTTACATATTTTTAAGATGCATGTGATGTAGGACTTTTATTATGTTAATGTATAGTTTGTGAGCAGAATAATATCAATGAACATCTTGCAAAAAGAAGTAGAACTTTTTAAAGTGAAATAATTAATCTTTGGGAATTAATGAATTCCCAGGTTCTGGCATTGTAGTAGCATAATGTGAGTAGCCACCTGCCAGTTTTATACTTATAGATAGGATAGTCTGAAAATGATAATAAATTCATCCGTTTTCAAAAGTGTACATACTGCTAAAATTGAAACAAATTGTTCTTAGTATAACACATGCATTTTGGTCATAGGTTTGTAAGATTAGTAATTTAGAACTACATTTTTCTGTTTTAAAAATTGCAAAACTCAATTATGCTTATGAAAATTCAAAAAAATAGACTGAGCACAGTGGCTCATGCCCATAATCCCAGCACTTTGAGAAGCAGAGGCAATACGATTGCCTGAGACCAGGGATCTGAGACCAGCGTGGGCAACATGACGAGACGTTATCTCTACAGGCGCATGCTACCATGGCCGGATAATTTATTTATTGTAGAGATGAGGTCTTGCTAAGTTGCCCAGGCTGGTCTTGAACCCACGGGCTAAGGCAATTCGCTTGCCTCAGCCTCCCAAAGTGCTGGAATTATAGGCTGAGCCACTGAGTCTGGCCTCCTTGGACCTTTAAAAAAATGTATTTTGAAATGAGTATATGTGTACTTTAGCACTTATACTTATTTTTATACATCTTCAGCTTGCTTTTTTCATTTAGTAGTTACATAATTGACTAATTTCTATGTCGGTACACAAAAATCACATTTTTAATGTGCATGTGATGTGGAGAATGGATGATTTGGTTTTATTGTTTGTGTGTACCTGGTATGGATATATAGTTGTATGGCTGAAAAATACATTTTACACACACACATATATTTTATTTTTCTGACTATACTACCAGTGCAACTAAAAATCTTCATACAAATTTTAACTGTATCTATTTCTTCTTTTGCAAATGGCTATTTGTCCACATCATTTGCTCATTTCTTGGTTGTTTTTCTGCTTCTTATTGACTTGAACTCCTTTTACATATAATATTTCTTTATTAAACTAATTTCTCATAGTTTTTCATTGGTTGTCTTAGATAGTCTGGGTTGTATCATTGGAAAAGTAGTATTGGTGTTATTTTTCTTGTTTTTATTTAGGTAATAAAGGATTTTTTTTTACTTTTGAACTCTAATTTTATCTCTCATTGCTTTTCTTTGAATAGATATATTTCTTATATATAATCAAATATGTACATATTTGATTTATAATGGTTTTTAAACTTTAAACATATACACGTCTTTATATATATTTGAGTAGATAGGATCAAGTGAGACTTGAACATGGGATTGTACAAGGACCCCGCCAGTTCTGTCAAGTGTGTTACTGGTCTTTGTCCTTGTGCAATTCACTCTTTCCTTTTCAGATCCTAAAAATATTAGTTAACATGCTGAATGACCATTTCAAAGAGTTATCCTTTCAATAACGTATTGTTTTATTTCCTTAGGTGAGTCTTATTTCATTTTCCAGATTTAAATAAATTATGATTATTTTATAGTTACTGTGTTTATTTTAAGAAATTTCACACGAGGATAACACAATTGTAGCAGATCAATGTAGTTTAAATATGTGGGTTTTCCATGAATTCTGGCTTTCTCTTTTTTAAAGGATAGATTGTTTATACCCTCATTGAGCTTATTTTTAGATCATAGAATAGCTTATAATAATGCTTCTCACACTGTTTATGGAGAATAATCAATTTTTTAAAGTTTCCAATATGTCATGAGCCAATACTTTTGTAAAATATGTGTAGGCTACTAGAAAAATATTATATTAAGCAGACATAACATTATTATCTTGCTATAAAAGTTTCTAAACCTTATTCTTAATTTCTGTACTTATCTTATTAGGGAATTAGAAAAAATCAAGTTGGCACACTGTGCACTGCACTCTGTGGAATACTGGTTTTTACTCTGGATAGTTTAAAACAGTCATATAGGTCTAAAAGGCATAGTGTTTGGTTTCATTCCTTCTTACCTCAGATTCTCATCCAGAGCCCTCTTTCAACTCAGCTGTTCCTTTCGGTATTTTACTTTGTGTTTTTATATTTTTTATTTAATTTATTTTTTAAAAATTTTAGATTCAGAAGATAAACATGCATATTTGTTACATGGGAATACTGTGTAGTGGTGGAGATCAGGTCTCAGGTGGCCCATTCCCCAGATAGGGAACATTGTACCAAGTATGTACTTACTTTCTGAGCCCTCTTTCAGTTGTTTTCTTAGGTATTTTATTTTGTGTTTTTAAATAACAAGGTATCAACATCTTCATATAGACTGAAAAGGCATCTGATAAAATTCAGTATCTTTTAAAAAAAATTATAAAATATAAATTGATAGATTATTAGTATAACATGTTTATTTCAGTTCAGAAGGCTTTACAGTTAAAATAAAGATGTCTATTATCGTAACTACTAAGTAGTGATTTTTTTGGGTTTTTTTGTTTGTTTGTTTTGAGTTGGGGTCTCACTCTGTTGCCCAGGCTGGAGTGCAGTGGCATGCCCACGGCCACTACAGCCTTGACCTGCTGGGCTCAGATGATCCTTCTGCCTTAGCCTTCCAAGTAGCTGGAACCACAGACATGCTCCACCATGCCCGACAGATTTTTTGATTTATTGCAGAGACAAGGTCTCGCCATGTTGCTCAGGCTGGTCTAGAACCCCTGAGCTCGGGTAGTCCTCTTGCCTCCTCCTCCCAAAGTACTGGGATTACAGTCATGAGCCACTACGCCCAGCCTAAGTAGTATTTTATTAGCAGTAGAGGAATAATAAAGCCTTGTATTAGACAAGTGAAAGAACGGTTTAAAAAAGTTAGGTAGGATGTAAAATTTTCTTTATCTTTTTCTTTTCTTTTTTTTTTTTTGCAATTGACATGTCTGTATTCCAGGAAAACCTAAAATAATCTGTTAGAAACTACTATAAACATTAAGAATATATGATTAATTTGGTTGCATTTAAAATTAAAATATAGAAATTGCTGCTTTCTAAGGATAAACAAGCCATTTCCTGTGTTCGCTGACCTCAGGGGTACTTCCATGCTGTTAGTGTAGAATGACCTCCTGCTAAAAACAGTGTTGATGTGCAGACATCCCAGTTAATCAATAAATCAATACTCAATGATAGGATACAACTTTGCTAGCATTTTCCAATATGTTATGAGCCAATACTTTTGTAAAATCAAAGTAGATTACTAGAAAAATATTATGTTTAGCAGACATAATATCATTCTATTAGCTTACTGTAAAAGTTTCTAAATCTTATTCTTAATTTCTATACTTCTTATTGGGGAAATAGGAAAAAAATCAAGTTACTCTGATAGCAAAGTTTTCAATCTAAAATGGGTTGGTTAAATCTGTGCCTCCTCTTAGCTTTTCATAGTATGAGAGGCATCATAAGACTAGGGTCCTTTTTCTGGAGTGTAAACTTCAGTACTGCCTGCAGTGCCCAGTCCTAACTTGCTTCCCTCTGGAATGGTGAAAGTTTATGGGACTGCATGCATCCTGCTAGACTGGACCCAGTGATTTTCCCTAATAAATCTTTTCTTGAGTGTGTTTTTTTGTTTTTTTGTTTTTTTTTAGTTGAAGTCTCACTCCGTTGCCCAGGCTGGCGTTCAGTGGCATCTCGGCCACCCCAGTGTTGACCTGCTGGGCTCCGGCGATCCTTCTGTCTCAGTCTTCTGAGTAGTGGGAACTACTGGAGCGCACTATCATGCCTGGCTAATTTTGTATTTATTGTAGAGACGAGGTTTCGCCAAGTTGCCCGAGCTGGTCTTGAACCCACAGGCTCAGGTAATCCACTCGCCTTGGCCTCCCAAAGTGCTGGGATTACAGGCTAAGCCACTGAGCCTGGCCTGCTTGAGTTTTTAAATGTGTAAATAGCAACCTTTTAAAAGATAAATGGAAGCCCCCCCCCCCATTAAAATAAAAAAGGTAGAATACCTGGGAACAAACTTGAAAGAAATTGGCAAAGAAATATTTAAGACCGGGCGCAATGGCTCAAGCCTATAATTCCAACACTTTGGGAGGCTGAGGTGAGAGTATTGCCTGAGCCCACGGGTTTGAGAACAGCCTGGGCAACTTGGTGAGACCTCATGTCTACAATAAAAAAAACAAACAGAAAAACCAGGTGTGGCAGCATATGCCTGTAGTTTCGGCTACTTGGGAGGCTGAGGTGGAAGGATTGCCTGAACCCAACAGGTCAGCACTGGGGGGGTAGCCATGAATGTGCTACTGCACTCCAGCCTGGGCGACAGAGTGAGACTTCAACTTAAAAAAAAAATTTTTTTTAAATGCTATTAAGAAGACAAATGAACACTTAAACAAATAGAAAGACATATCCTGTTCTTGGATGGGAGCTACAAATAGAAACAAACTGATATATTTTTACTTCTTTGTCTTCACCTTCTCCTGTCTCCTACTTGATTTTTGTCAAGCAAATTGCTTTTTAGTATTTAGCTTATTTGTATTTTTTTAAAGCTTGTTTTATCAATTTCAAAAGATTTCTTTGAACTGCCAATTATAAAAGATAAGAGAATAATAGTGATCATAGTAAAAATAATAATAACTAAAATCGAATGTCTACTGTGTGCCAGGTACTGTTCCAAACACTTTTTGTTTATATATTAACAGTTTTAATCCTTAACAACTCAGACGTAGATACAGACATAGGTATTAAAATTATCTGCATTTTTAAGATAAGGACAGTTACAATTATTGCTTACTTTCCCTTCCTTTCCTGACTTACTAGTTTTATCATTGCTACATGGCAACTTCAGACATCTGTTATCTTCCTTTCTTTTACTGAACAGCTCTCCTCACATTTAGGGCTACAAATGTCACTTGGTTTTGTAACAATAGGAGTTTGCATTTCTCCTTCTGGCTCTTAATAGTTACTAAGGGAAGAATGAACAACTGTCATCATGCTGCCATTTAATCCTGGAAGTCTGAGGATCTTTTTAATGTTTTTATTAACAGAATGATATGACAACCGTACGACTACGATGGGGAGACATACTTATGCCATTGCTTAAAAAATACAAGCTAAACATTACATGGGGCGATCAGGATCTATTGAATATCATGTTTTTTCATAATCCAGGTAATTACTAAAATTCCTTTTATTATCTGCATGTGCAAAAAAAAACAATATTTAGTGAAAAAAGAAGAATTACACTTGTTTGATTTTTGTCTTATGGTTATCACTATTTGCGTTGAAGGCAGAGTAAAACTTTTCTTGAATATTTATTTAGTTAGAAGGGCTTTAAATGCCAAATGTATTTTTCATTATCTTAAATTTTATCCTGTAAGAGCTATATTATTAAACTAAAATGTTTGCAAAATGTTAATTCTGTGGAATTAGGAGTATTTGCTTCTTTCTTCACATAGAAAGCCTTTTTGTTTTTCCGTGTCAATGGAATTATCGGCCGGATCATTGTATATATGGAAGCAATTGCCAAGAAGCAGAAGAAGAAGGCATCTTTATTCTTCATGGGAACAGAGGTGTTTACCATGATGACAAGCAACCAGCATTTAGAGCTGTTTATGAAGCACTGAAAAATGTAAGATTTACTTTTTTAAATAATGCTTTTTATTTGAAAATACTTTCAAGCTTATGGTAAGTTTGCAAGAATAATGCAAAGGGCTTCTAACCCTTTACTCAAGTCTCGTCAGTTGCTAACATTTTGCCTTATTGCTTTGTCATTAATTCTCTCACTACATTGTTTTTTTCCTGAATGATTTAAATTGCATATATCGAGTTCTTTTACTTGAAAACTTAAGTTTTTGTTTGTTTTTTAAATACTAAGAATAAAGACATTCTCTCATTAATTACAGTATGGATATTAAGTTCATAAAATTTAATACTGATATGTTAATATGCCATCATTTGTCTTTACTTCATACTTCCCTTTGCTGGAACAGGTTTTCAAACTTTATCTTTTAAGACATTGGCATTTTGGGGCAATAAAACTCCTTCACACCATTTTAAATTAGAATATTCTTCATTTCGGGTTGTTTGATATTTCCTTATGATTAGGTTCAAGATATACAGGCCTGATCAGAATTGCCAGTATAAGTAATATAAACGGTGATGTGTTCTTCTTTTGCTGTCACAGTCACCTTTGTCTATCTGCCTGTCATTTGTGATGTCAATTTTGACCAATCAAAATGTTCAGTTTCTCCACAGCATAGTTATTTTTCCTCTTATAAGCAGTCTGTGCGTAGTCTCTTAAAATCATGTAAATGCTCTGCTTCTCATCAAATTTTCCTACTGGATTTAGCACCCATTGTTAGTTATTGCTTAAACCAATCTTGACTAAGGTAATTACAAATTAATAATTGTCCAACACTAGCACTTCTTCTGCATACATCATTTGGAACTTAGCATACTACTGTAAGGAAGAGCCCACCCCTTTTGCCCATTTATTGATCTATATATAATCAGCATGAACTCTTGGATACTTATTTTCTCCACGATGATTTATAATATACATTATTCCCATCTAATTATGTTGATGCTAAACTTGTTCCAGACTTGACCATTGGGAGTGTCTTTGGTTACTTCTTGTGCCTTTTTCATGTGTCCTCATCATTTTTCTGAATACTTTCTTATTTTCTGTCCCTACAAAATATTCCAGGTTTGTCTTATGCTTTCTCCGCCCTACCCCTGAAATTAGTCATCTGTCAAAGAAGCTCTAGTTCCCTTTAGTACCAGGGTCTTCAACCCCCAGGCTGCGAATTGGTACTGGTCGTGGCCTGTTAGGAACCAGGCTGTACAGCAGAGGTAAGCGGCTGTGGAGTGGAACTCTGCCTTCTGTTAGGTCAGCAGCAGCATTAGATTCTCGTAGGAGCACGAACCCTATTGTCGAACTGTGCATGCAAGGAATCTAGGTTGCGCACTCCTTATGAGAATCTAATGCCTGATGATCCAACACTTCTTCCCAATCCATGGAAAAATTGTCTTCTGTGAAACTGGTCTCTGATGCCAGAAAGGTTCGGGACCACTGCTTTAGTAGACTCTGAATGTTAGGCATGTTTATTTCCTCAAAGATCTCTTTGCTTCTGAGCCCTTTCGGTGACAGAACAAAGAAGTGTAGGTGCATGTGCATGGTACCATGTATTCAGACTTGATGCCTCCAGTTCCAGCCCATTCCTCTAAGGTTCTTTTCTTGTCTTCTTCTACCCTATGTATACTATATCTCATTTTTTTCTGTTAGAATCCTGACTCTTAACATCAACTCATTTTCTCATTTGCTTAATCCTACGATGCATTAGAAATAATTTTAGATACGCTCCATTCATACCATTGCCTCTACATCTAAAACCCCCCCTCCACCCAACCAACTTACTAAAAAGATTTTAGGATTTGTTTTCAGTCCTTTCTCCTCTCCCCTGCCTCTAGATGAAAGTGTGTATAGGTTACAAATTCTGTTGTTTTCTATGTTGTCCTTAATGTGTTTCTTTTTGTAAGATGAGCAGATGTATTTATGTTTGTTTTGTTTTTTTCCCTTTTCATACACAAAGGGTAGCATATTGTATATGTTCATTTGTTCTATGCTTTTTCACTTAAAATATTCTGGAGATATCTTCCTCGTTTTTTTCTTTAAACAACTGTGTGGCACTTCATTTTATGTATGTACTAGAGCTTATTAAACCTATCTCTATACTTGGGCATTTTGGTACTTTCCAGTAATTTGAATTATAAGTAATGCAACAGTGCATAGCTGTGCCACACACACACACAAATACACACACAGTAAGGAGTTAAATCTTCAGGGTGAATTCCTGGAAGTGGGATTATTAGATTAGAGTTATTGCCTATTTTCCCATCAAGGGATGGTTTATATTCCTGCCAGCAATTTATGAGACAGCCTGTTCCCATATCCTCATCAACAGAGTGTATTATCAAGCTTTTAAAGTTTTGTCATTTTGATGGGTGAGAAATGGAATCTTAGTCTAGTTTTAATTTGCATTTATCATGTGAGTGAAATTGAACACCTTTTTATATGTTTAAAAACCATTTTTATATCTTGTTAAAATGAATCTTCTTTTGTGTCTTCCACCTATTCTTCTATAGGGTTTCTTTAAATTTTAAAGATGTGGGGTACAATTCAGGATTAGGTATACAAGCGATCATTGTACAGGTAAAGTTTGGTCCTCCCTTTGGTCTTTACTTCACCTTTTTATAGGTTTTTTCTAAAGAATAACTTTAATGATCGAGCACAGTGCCTGTAATCCCAGTACTTTGAGAGGCCGAGGTGAGAGGATTGCTTGAGTTCAGGAGTTTGAGACCAACCTGGGCAACATAGTAAGACCATGTCTCAAAAAAAAAAAATTAAATAAATAAAATAATTTTATTGAGACATAATTTATATAACACAGAGTTCATCCATTTCAGTATGTAATTCAATCTTTTTTGGCATGTTTGCAGAATGGTACAGCCATTACCATGAGGGAGTTTTGGTCTTTCTTTCCCTTTCCTCCCTTTAATTATTAAAAGTTCTTTGTGGCCAGGCTCGGTGGCTCAGCCTGTAATCCCACACTTTGGGAGGCCGAGGTGAGTGGATTGACTGAGCCTGCAGGTTTGAGACCCGCCTGGGCAACTTGGCGAGACCTCATCTCTACAATAAATAAAAAAATCAGCCAGGCATGGTAGCGCGTGCCTGTAATTCCGGCTACTTGGAAGGCTGTGGCGGAAGGATTGCCGGAGCCCAGTGGGGCGAGGCTGCAGTGGCTGGGAGCGGCCACTGCACTCCAGTCTGGGTGACAGAGTGAGACTCCAACTCAAAAAAAAAAAAAAAGTTATTTGTATGTATTAGGGATATTAGTGTGATGAATAAGGGAAATGTGTCTTCCAGTTTGACTTTGTTTTTGGCACTTTATACCTTTCAGTTTGTTTTTTTTTTAAAGTTTTTTAATTACACAAAGTTTTCCAACATATACTTTTATATTTTCTCTTTAATGTCAGTGGTAACATCTAAGTGTTTTAAAAATTTTGTTATTGAGTTTATCAACTTGTTGAGTTTGTGTGTGTGTGTGTGTGTGTGTGTGTGTGTTTTGAGTTGGAGTCTCACTCTGTTGCCCAGACTGGAGTGCAGTGGCTGCTTCCGGCCACCGCAGCCTCGACCTGCTGGGCTCCAGCTATCCTTCTGCCTCAGCCTTCCAAGTAGCTGGAACTACAGGTACGCGCTACCACGCCCGGCTACTTTTTTTTTTATTTATTGTAGAGATGAGGTCTCGCCAAGTTGCCCAGGTGAGTCTTGAACCCACGGACTCAGGCAATCCACTTACCTCAGCCTCCCCAGGATTACAGGCTGAGCCTCCAAGCCTGGATTTTTTTTTTATTATTTTAAAGATGTGGGGTGCAATTCAGGGTTAGGTATACAAATGATCATTATGTAGGCAAAGTTTGGGCCTCACTTTGGTCCCCATTTCACCTAATTTGAGATCCCTTATTGATGAGGTGTGCGTCCCTGTTCCCTGGCAGTTTCCCATTACTGCCAGCCCCTCTCTTATAGTATTATGATAATTGTTCAGGGTTTCCTTATGAATGAGAACATGTGGTACTCAGTTCTTTGTTTCTGTGATAGATCATTCAGTATTATAGACTCTAAGTCCACCCAAGTTGTCCTTCTTTATGGCTAATATTCCATCGTGTATATATACTACATTTAAAAAAATCCGTCCTCTTTTGATGGGCAGCACGATTGGTTCCGTGTTTTTACTGTTGTGAAGAATGCTGCAATAAACATGTATGTACAGGTATCTTTTTCATAGAGTAATTTGAGTTCCTCCATATATATTCCCAGAAGGGGGATTGTGGGGTTGTGTGGAAGGTCAATTTTTAGATCTTTTAGGAATTGCCAAACTGTTTTCCACAGAGGTTGTAATAGTTTACACTCCCACCAACAGTATAGAAGTGTTCCCTTTTCCCCACATCCTCTCCAGCATCTGTTGTTTTTTGTGTTATTGATGATGGCCATCCTGACTGGAGTTAGGTGGTATCTCAGTGTGGTTTTAATTTACATTTCTTTGATGATTAGTGAGGCTGAACATTTTTTTCATGTATCTGTTGGCTGCTTGTATGTCTTCTTTTGAGAGGTGTCTCTTCATATCTTTTGCCCAACTTTTAATAGAGCTGTTTGTTTTTTTCTTTTTGGCACATTTGAGTTCTTTGTAGATCCTGGATGTTAGGCCTTTGTCAGATGTACAGTTGGCAAATATTTCTTCCCATTCTGTGAGCTGTCTCCTCGCTCTCTTGATGGTTTCTTTTGCTTTGCAGAAGCTTTTCAGTTTAATGAAGTTCCATTTGTCTCCTTATCTCTTATGGCATGGGCACTTGATCAGGAATTGGTTGCCAGTTCCAATTTTCATAAGGGTGTCTCCTGCATTTTCTAAGGTTCTTATAGTTTGAAGTTTTACGTTCAGGTCTTCCATCCATTTAGGGTTGATTTTTTTGTGTGTATGATGATAGGTAGGGGTCTTGTTTTAATCTTCTGCATGTGGTCAGCCAGTTTTCCCAGCACCATTTACTGGATAGGTTCACTCTCCTCAGTGGTTGTTAGTGGTGACTTTATTGAAGATGAGTTTCAACCTGTTTTTTTAGTGGATAGAATTAGAAAGCCTTTTCCTGTCTGCACTCAGGTTATAGAACCTGATTATAACAGAATTCAACCATATGCTCTTTCGTTTATTACATTCAGACCTTTGTTCTGTTTGGAATTTACTCTTTTGTATTGTGTAAGGAATGTATATTATTTGATTTTTTCCAAGTGGTTATCCTGTAGTCTTAACACCATTTATGTAAAAGTCTGTCTTTAACAAAAAGATTTGAGATACTGACTTTATCATATACTAAAATTCTGTGTGACCTCTGGATTTTTTTCCCATTGTTCTGTCCATTTATGCATTAATACTAAACTATTTTAACCATAAAGGCTTTTTAGCTATGTTTGAATATCTGGTAGGGCTACTCCCTCTTCATAGCTATCTTTTTCAGTGTTTTCCTAGCTATTGTATGTTTTCCCACAAGTGTCTACTTACTTAACAAAAAAGCTTGTTGATGTTTTTATTGGGAATGTATTAGCTTCATATATTAACTTAGAGACTTGACATTTTGATGTTGTTGAGACATCATCCTAACTAAGAACAAGGGCTGCCTTTACATTTGTCTTCCAGGAATATTTTGTAATTTTCTTCTTTTTTTTGTCGTTGCTTTTATAAAGTGGGACTTTCTCTTTTAAGCATTTGCATTATAATGAGTTTGGGAAAAATTATACTACCCCTTCTGTCTGCTTGCCTCAGATATCTCTTCTCTTTTCTTCTACTTACAGCCCACTTTTCTGTAAGTAGGGTATATTGATGGAAAGAGGATTATACTTCATATATCTCTAGATGGATGCATAAACCAGCTCTCTGTGAATGTAAAGCACCAAGATTGGTGATAAATCCAGGAGAGGTCTGGATTTATGCTGTTACTTAATGAGTTGTATCACTGTCCATATTAGCTAATTCACTGCTACTCAGGGCGAAGTACACGTGACTACTCAGCTCTCATGTAGATGTGGTAACTGTTCTGCTAGATTATGCTTATATGAGTGAAAACAAAACCAGTAAATCATAGTAGTGCTAATTTTGTTTTTGTGTAGGGATCAGTAGAAGAGCTGATGATCCCTATTTGCTAGGTTCTCACTATTTAGTGACTAAAATCTGTGGTCTAATGTAGCCTCACTGATAGCAATGAGAATAAAAACACTTAATTGTAACTCACTGCGACAGATACTGTACTAGAACTATGAAAGCATGTGTCAGTTTTGCCTTGAAGGGCCAGGAAAGATGTAGGTATAGAGGAAGTATTTGAAGTGAGCCCCGAAGAATGAATAAGAGTTTGCCAGGTGAGTGGGCAGTTTGGGTTAAGAACTGCCTGAGAAAAGGTTTAGAGGCTATGAAAAGATCCACGGCACTGTTCAGTTTGGAGTGAGGGGTGAAGGTCAGCAGGGGCTGGGATGAAGATGGATGTGGAGATGGTGTGCCATGTTAAGGAGAGGATCTGCCATGATAAGAAATTGAAGTTTCTCCTGGAAATCAGTGTTTCTCAACTTGATGGTAGCAGAATGCTAACAGCATTGTAAGCTGCTATTTTAGTGTATTGTTTACTAAGTTTCTTGTCCTATAAACTTGACAGATAAGGTATCTAAGTAATCTGTTTATCATGACGTGACTGTACTCACTTAAGAATTGTAAAATTTAGTATTGATGTTCATTTTAATGTAGCAGGCCTTGTATGCCTTCAGAAATTAACATTGTATTTTAATAATGTTTTATTATGGGTCGTCAGAAGGTGATAAAAATGAAAAAAAGTAGTTTTGAGGTTCTGAGACTTTGCAGGATAGAAAAGAAATGCATTCCTATAAAAATGTGATTCCTTTGTTTTCTTTGAATATTTTTTATAAATCTGTTATTAGAAAATTACATTTCCCTCGTTGTATTTGATCTTTTCTTTGGCTTATAAAAATATATACCTTTAAAAATCTGAGTAACAGTTTTAAGTTGATTAATAACACTTGATTTTTTAAAAGTCTTATTTTTAAAAGAATTTCAAATACTGAATTTTTTGTGTGTGTTTTGGGTCTGTGTTAACTACAGCATATATCTATTCATTTTTCAATTTAATGAAGTTAATCGTTTTTTTATGGTGCTCTTGGTTAGTGTTTTTATCTTCCCTTATCTATAATTCAGTGAGAGATGTAATTTTTTAAAAGAATTATATTCAGACAAGGGTATTTATGCAAGTTCCAGACAGAAACTTAGTCATAGCCTTGGAATGCAGTGAACAATATGAATTATAGAGAATGTGAACCATCTTTAAAATGTAAATGCATGGCTACATCTACCAGCAAATTTGTTTTTACAGTTCATGCTTATTTGTTAAATATTAGTTGTTGAGTCAATAAAATATTAGGTTTAGAAATCGCAAATTCAAAATAGGAACAAAACATTTTATGGCTCTATAAGGTATTTTCTACTTCATGTATTTCATTCTGAATTATTATATTTCTTGATGTTTCTATGTTAACTTTGATTTACTTTATACCCTGCTTATATTTGCATAACCATTTCTGTGAAGGAGTCTTGAATGTTTTCCTTCCCACAGTACTGCCTTGTATATAATATAGTTGACACTCAGGATTTGTTGGATGGAACTATATGTACTTTTCACACATGCTCCATTCTTTGAAAATGTATCAAATTGCCTAATTATGGTCATCATAACCTCACTATTTTCCACCTTTCAACTGACAGTCTTATAATGACCTTCCTAAAAATTAGTGTACTATTCCAATGAAAAGAGGGAATGATTAACGGTGTATGGAAAGGCTTCCCAGAGGGGCTGACATTTGAACTGCATTGTAAGCATGATGAGTACCAGGCAGGAAAGTAAGGGTAAGGACAAGTCAGTCATAGTATATATATGTATAGAAATAGGTCGACAGTCAGATAAGGGCACATGTGGCCTCTGGGAAAGGGACAACTAGATGTAGGTTATGTACTACACAACTCTGTAAGCATTTCAGATTATGTGAATGGAAAAAGCAGTGTCTCTAGGTTATGTTTATATAGGTGGAAATTTTGGTAATTTATCATCTGCCCTAAGAGTCAAATTGCCTGTGTCATATGGTAGGCTGAAAGAGGTCTACCTCATGAGGCATTGTTTCAAAGGACTTTTTTTTTCCAGTGCTGGAAAAAAAAAAACCTTTTTAAAGCCACAAACACTGGGATTTAAATCGCATGAAAACCAAGGAACTAAATCTCAAGTACTACATAGTCCTGAGAATCAGTGGTCTTTCTCTAATTCTTAAATGCCCTTACAGGCTGGGCTCGGTGACTCAGCCTGTAATCCCAGCACTTTGGGAGGCTGAGGTGAGTAGATTACCTAAGCCCACAGGTTCAAGACCAGTCTGGGCAACTTGGCGAGACCTCGTCACTACAATAAACAAACAAAAAAATTAGCTGGCCATGGTAGTGCGCACCTGTGGTTCTGGCTACTTGGAAGGCTGAGGCAGAAGGATCGCCAGAGCCCAGCAGGTCGACACTGGGGTGACCACGAGTATGCCACTGCACTCTAGCCTGGGCAATGGAGTGAGACTCCAACTAAAAAAAAAAAAGTCTTTACAGTCTTTTCATTTTATTGTCATCGTACAGTAAAAAAAAAAAGATTTGGTCTTCTTTTTATTATCTGCCTCTCAACCAATTGTTCAAATATGCTTTTTGTACACATTGAAGTGTTACTCAGCATATCATTTGCTGTAGTTTGCCTTCTTCAACCTGGCTGCCATGTTAAAAAACACTTTTCCCAATTTTCCTCTTTCATTGAGTTTCATCCTGCAGCAGGATTTTTGAAACTGACTTGAGACAGTTTAATTTGTTTAACATTTGGATAAGCAGTGCTGTGTGGTGGTGAAGTGTGTGGACTTTTGGAGCTAGGCTGCTGGGGAAAAATTCTGGTTTAGCCACTTACTAGATTTGAAATAGTTGAAAATATTGAATCATAAAATACACCTGTTTGGAAATACTAAGATCACAAATTATTTCCACTTAAATACTACCAGTCTTTTTAAAATATATTCCTTGGGATAGTAATTGTTTTATAGTAAAAAAGGATTCTGGTCAAAAGTATATTTTGAAACTAGTGGGCCAGACAACATTCAACAGATGTATTTTCTCTTACTTTTTAGAATTTTAAAGTGCTGATCTGGATCCCCATGAAGATTTGGCCATTCTCAATGTATTTATCCTTTTGCGCAGTTAGAGTTCTTTGGGATATGCTGAACTATGTTATCATGTTGCAATTCTCCCACTCCATGTCTCTATCCTCATTTTTTCCAGCCTAACCTCAACACTATTACCAGGGTGATTTTTGGAAGGTGGAATGGAGATGGGGTACATGGTAAAGCTTTTTTTTTTTTACCTGTCAGCTTTGGTTAGTTTTTCCCAGCTGTCTTCAGAGCTTTTGGTTGTCTGCTTACACCAGTGTCTCTAGGTCTTCTCTGCCATTGCACATGATCTTCTCTTGACTTGGAATGCCCTGTCCTCATCACTCTTCTCTAGAAAGCTTTCCCTGATTCCCCCAAAGATTTACCATGACTGCCTTATTTTCTCTCAATGAGAGATAATAGTTCTCTTTAATTTATTGAAAACATTTGTTGAGCATATAGTTTCTGTGAGACTTTAAATGGAGGTTGTTAATATTAAACAGATTGAAGTTGTTTGGAAAATAATTTTTATACATATCTTTGCCTTTTTATTTTCTTTTTCTAGTGTTCTTTTGAAGATGACAACATCCGTTCCTTATTAAAACCTTTAGAACTGGAACTACAAAAGACAGTACATACATATTGTGGAAAAATATACAAAATATTTATCAAACAGCTAACAAAAAGCATAAGAGATCGTTATGACAGACCACCAAAGGAAAGGTGATTCTTGGTGACTGCTAAATCATATGGGTGAAACAACAAAGTGTCAGAAGATAAATGTGAAGGAATAGTCTTGGATGAAGTATTCAGGAAGGAATTATTCATCTCCAGAATAATTTTGTTCCAAAGAAGTTATATAAACAATATGTTCATGTAATGAAGTATAAGTTAAAATCTTGGACTCCAGCAAGAAACATTTTTGATCTCTGATGTTTTGTAATGTTACTTGCTGTCATTCCCGTATTGATGAAAATAGTATTGAATGGTTTTAGCCTGCAGGCTTCTGTTGACTCTTACTCTCAAGTGAGTAAGAGTAGTAGAGTGTATGGTTGGAGAAAATGTACCTCATACACAGTGGAAACACTCAGACTGTGAGTGTAGCAATACTTTTATATCAGCACTAACCTCACTTTAAATGTGTGAGAAAAAACATTGTTTACAGGAGCAGAAGTTCTGTTTCTAAAGAAATGTGATTTAACCGATGTAACCATTGACAATCTATGTGTGCCTTTATACATTTCATCTCCATTTTAAAATATTTTTGTGACAATCAGGTTTAAAATTGTGTTTAGATTATAAGTAAGCTGCATGTTTAAAAAAATTGAGCTGTTTAAGAAAGAGAAAAAAAATAGTGAAAACCTGAGGTTTTATCTGTAGGAGGGGAAGGGAGAGGAAAAAGGGGGAAAAGGGAGAGGGAGAGAGGGACTGATGGAGGGGAGGGGGGAAGAAAGGGAGAGAAATGTAGTGTTTTCACTTTGTATGCATTAAATTGTCTTGCCAAAACTCAGATCTAAGATTGTTAAATAGATATTTGGAAAAAAATTTTTTTTATCACTTTAAATGAGAATTGTCAGCTTTACTGGGCATTCTGGAAGCAAAATATATTATGTTGATAATAAACTGAGAACCTTAATAGTATACTAATGATGCTGGAGGAAAATGTGATGGACCAA
This sequence comes from Carlito syrichta, assembly GCF_000164805.1. NCBI lineage: Eukaryota > Metazoa > Chordata > Mammalia > Primates > Tarsiidae > Carlito > Carlito syrichta. The sequence continues at coordinate 2,242 of NW_007247052.1, read as the reverse complement.
AATGCATAAGTTGTATACTTTCTGTGATCAGTAATTTCAGTTACAGTGGAGCAGAAAAAAGTGGTCTATTTAAATATTTCTTCTACCTCATAATGGCTTTCCAAGATATTTTTGAAGAAGCAGATGTATAGAGCCTTTAAGTAAGTTAGACAACTTTGGTGGATGATTTAGAATAAGAAAATTGTAACATACAGCTATAGAAAAAGTTGTTTTGATTGGATCAGTGAGCACATCTTTCTTTTTGGAACATCACTTAAGATAGTTAACTTTTTAAAATCTTAATGAGAAAAAATGTTACTTGTCTGGTAATATTCTCTAATATAACTATAGATTCTGAGTACTTGGCATGAACTCTGTGCTGGGGGGCACATGTGTCATTTTATCAACTGCTATTTGACTATTTTCTTTTTTCTCTCTTTGATATTTTAATGCACAAATTGAGAAGGGAAAATCTTGAAAGACCAATGTCATTCTTGAAAATCGTGGTGATTGGCTTTGTAAAAACACAGTATCCTCTGTGGAGACATGGAATATGCAGAAAGAGATGGTTAGTACAATCATCCCTGGTCTTCTGTAGTTCAGTCAGGGACAGAGTGACAGAGGAAGGTTTAAGAAAGGCAAATTAGAAGTTGATAGCCAACCCAGCACTCTTAGAACAGATGGGTTTAGAGAGTGTGAGCTGTACTTCTTTGGCAGAATGCCATGGTTAATATAAGAACCTGTGAACTGTGTTAAAATTGAGTTTGCTGAGTGGAAAATGAGAATCCTATCATTTTGAAGTTTGTCGGGTACATATGAGATCATTTCTAATGGTTCCCAAATAAGACTGTTGCCTGCTTGGCTGTATAATACTCTTGTTGGGAACTTGTTAAGAACAGATTTTTGAGCCTCAGTGAACCTTTGGAGACTCTGATATACATTGTCAGGGATGGGGTTTCTAAAAATTTTGTTTTAATGAAGAGATTTAAAAATTACACAAAAGTAGAGAAAATAGTGCATTAGTACTCAGTTTTCAGATCCAACACTTAATCAGTAGCTTACCTTATTTGCTTTATTAATCCCTTTTTTCTTTGCTGAAGTAGCTTAAAGAAAATTCCAGACATTGTGTTATTTCACTGCTATGAATACTTAGGTGACAACAATGATATCATATCTAACAAAAGGAGCAGCAGTCCTTTGGCTTCATCTCATACCCCATTCTTAAGCAAATTTCCCTGGTTGTCTCAAATCTGCTAATTTTTAGTTGATTTGTTAGAATCGGAGCAGAAATCTGTCACATTTTGATTCTGTTTTTAGCAATCACCTCAGACGATTTTGATGTCAACTAGTTTGGGAAGCACTGGAAATTATTTTTGCCAACTTGAATGCTGAAGTTAGGATGTCACAATTCTTGGCACAGTTGGTGGACTATAAATGTGATTTTGAAATATATTAGAGGCCAGGCTCAGTGGCTCATGCCTATAATCCTAGCACTTTGGAAAACCAACGTGAGAGGATTGCCTGAGCCCACGGATTTGAAACCAGCCTGGGCAACTTGGTGAGACTTCATCCTGCAATAAAAAAAAAAAAATTAGCCGGGCTTGGTGGCGCACGCCTGTAGTTCCAGCTACTTGAAAGGCTAAGATGGAAGGATTGCCTGAGCACAGCAAGTTGAAGCTGCAGTAGCCATGAGTGTACCAGTGTACTCCGGCCTGGATGACAGAGTGAGACTCCGACTCAAAAACAAAGAAACAAATAAAATGATCTATTAAAAATTTAAAAAAGAAATATATTAGAGGAAGCACTTGGGGTTATTGACAAGATATGAATTTACATTAGTAAGTTCCTTAAGATTTAATTTATTCAGTAAACAGAGAATTTTAGTCCTATAGGCTCTGATGTAATTGGTTAGGACCGAAGAGTGTGGTCATAGTTCAGTCCACTTAGACTGTACACTGTGGTCTTATTCATGTTGTGGCTTATTTGTACTGTCACACACACTACATTGTGGATCATTTACAAATTTCTTCATCTATTCTATTTAGACTGACTGAACTTGACATCTTACTATAAATTGGATTATGGTAAAAGCTTCCTCTGTAGGGACTGGTTTTTAACCTAAGATTGAGAGTATCACATAATATCTATAATATCTTTTAAAATTTCTGAGTTTATCTTTAAACAAAGTAACTTTTTCCTTGAGAATTCTAAAGAAATACAGTTCTCAGAGTTAATGAGGTTAAAATTAGATGGACAACTTGGA